>NC_134402.1:402215179-402307679 GCF_038048845.1 Mixophyes fleayi | reverse complement strand
TATATATCTATCTGTCTCATATTTATATATCAGTCTTTCTATCTCATATCTATCTATCTATCATCTATCTATCTACCTATCTATCTATCTATCTAGCTCATATTTATATACCAGTGATCTGTCTATCCTCCTATCTGACATGTTTATCTATCAATATGATATGTGTATATGTATGTGTATATATGTGTATATATATAATATATATGTGTATATATAATATATATATATATATATATATATATATATATATTCACATATATGTGTGTGTATGTATATATATATATATATATATATATATATATATATATATATATATTTATATATATATATATAGTGTGTGTGTATGTATATATATATATATATATATATATATATATATATATATATTACACACACATATATGTGTGTGTGTGTCTATTATACTACAACATATCTCATGTCATATATCTATCTATCACAATTGGGGATAAACTTGCAACAGCTGCTTGGTTGCCATTAGTAAGAATATGGGTCATGTAGTACTTCATTTTCATTAGATAACATCAACAGTCATCTGGGATGCGGTGACATTAGCCATATTATATGTATAGATGGAATGTCTGGATTCTGCCACCATAGCATATGGCGTTCTCAGACTAATGGTTTAACACAGCATTCTAAGCACACATAATGTCAGCACAATTCATTGTACTCTTCCCCAAAACATAAAGAGCAGTATGGCCGTAGGTCAAATGCTGTGTTTCTGGAAAAGGACAGATCTTATTTACTTAGTCTCTGTGGTATGTTTTTATAGTCAGCAAATTTAGAAAAAAAACACCAAATCGAGAATTTTTGTGAAACCTTAAAAAAATAACAAAATCATTTGACTTGCACGATGAAAGGAGAACTACATAAAAGGAAACATGCTGAAAATGAGCTGGAAGTTAGTACAAAATTACACTGTGATATATGAATAGTCCAAACAAAAAAAAAACCTACATTTATACCAATGCAAAATCTGCTTTTTAGATTGTTTTTCATAGTTATCCTTTAATTACAGTTTCTGCAGCCAGTACTTTAAAAATAAAAATATACATTTATATTGGCACCCTCAATCCACCTAATGTGAAACTACAGCAATACAACTTGTGTTAATATAAAATCAGAGCCAATCTGTTAATAGTACAAAATGTTTTGTTTTTATTATGGTTTAACGTTTATGAACACAATAGAAACTAACGTAACATCCATACAATAGCATTAAGTACTATGGACTATTGTTTTGTTAAGATCTATAGGTCTTTGTCTTTCACTTGCCTTTCCATTGTAGGAAGGCTCAAAAGCATTAAAAAGCTGAACCTGCCCTAACAGTACATCACATTCTGCCAGCCTCATATCACTAGTAAAAGGAACATGGCACGCAGGTGTTTAAATTATTTACACTCATAATCGGCCTTTATGTTACATTGCCGAGCTAGGCCTCTGTTATTCTAGTGCATAATTGATGGTGCTCAGAAGTGGAAAAGTTAGAAAAGCAGAATTAATGTGATGCGAATGTTCAGTGAGGCAGCCCCAGCTGGCATCGCTGTGTCGGATTGAGCGGTCCGAGAAGAGTGGAGGATGGCGTGTGCACGCCCACCGAGGAGAAGGCATCAGAAGTAACGGGTCTTGACTTGGCATGCTGTCAGGGGTTTGTAGTAAGACCAGAGAAAGTGGCCATGGAATCAGCTCTATAGATTTCCTAAGCTGAATAAAATAAAATAAAAATGTCATTTATTTTAATAAGCCAATGGCAAATGGTTGTTTCTTCATCAGTATTATTAATATTATGCCAAGTTATTGTTTAGCGTCAGCTTACCAAGACGGCAGTATGTAATGTGGAGCAGTACAATATAACATTATAGCAGTACAGTATTATTAAATAACTACTCGTACTGTGTTCGCAAAGGCAGACAAAGCACAGGCTTAACATGTACTGACAAGCGGGGCGCAATAAAGTAATATAATGAGATCTATTAAGTATTAGGTGTGTTTTTCTCATAAAACATACAAAAGTACAAAGAAGTACAATAAAAGTCCTTTGTCATAGCATACTTCATTTAACATAGCAGAGTGATTCATTTTACTGTACACGTTAGGATGGTTAAACAGAATCTAGACAACTTGGACAAGGATTTGTTATATCTTCTCTCCTTATATTTATTTTACTTTGTTCTAACTGGATTTACAGACTCTCCCTATATTGGCTTCATAAGTGATTTCTCACACGTCTGTGTGTGAAACTGAATAGGAAGGAAGGAAATTATAGGAAGCGGAGAGGCCGGGAATGTGCTCTCGTTTCTACTGGACATCTTATTATTGCAGCAGGCTAGGGTTAGGAAACCTGCATTAGAGATATAAACATGCACCCCTATTATACATACCTACAAAATATACACCAATTATTTTAGAAAAAAAATATATATTTTAATTTTGATTTTTTCTTTTTTAACTTAGTGGTATGTACTGAGTACAAAACCAGAATTACTAACATTTATATAAGGCCAAATGATGCTGCTTCATTGTACAATCAGAGGGAACAATTTGAACCTATCATGAATAAAAATATAGTACATAATAGTATAGAAGGTACTAGTGTCTCTACCACCAGAGCTTACAATCTAAGCGGAACAATATACAATCACAATTTAAAAAGCTGCATTTAGATATTCATAGTTCTTAAACCTAATAAATATATATATATATATATATATATATATATATATAATGTGTATATATATTTATATGTATATATATAAGTATGTGTATATATATATATATATTTATGTGAGTATATATATATATATATATTGATGTGTGTGTGTGTGTATATATATATATATATAATGTGGATGTATGTGTGTGTGTATATATATAATTTATATTAGAGATAGATGGATACACACACACACACACACACACTCTTGAAGCTTTTGGCAATCCAGTCATCTGTTTAGCATCAAAGATTCCCCCTCCATCCTGATATCTGACTTTGTTAGTGCATCTATCGCAAATAATTTTAATTAAGAGCAAAGTAATACATATTAAAATTAGAGCATGTTTTTCAAAGTATTCACTATGACTCTAAATCATTTAAACCGGTTAAATAACATTAATTCTTCTTTTCAATCATGCTTTCTATGCTAAATAATGCGTTGACCCGTTTGTATTTATTTGTACTTGTCTACTTGTTGTATAACTGGAATCTGAGCCTTATCTCTCAAAGCTGAGGAAGGACTAATTCCTGTGTATGCTAAATGCCTCCCTGGTGATATTGCTCCAGGAGACAAAGTAGCTAATAACTTTTATTATTATTCCTCTGTAAAGAATATAAATATCTTCTCCTTCTTTAATCTGCACTAGGAGATTCGAGTTTTCAAGGTAGTCCCTGCTCAATTTTGTAAATTAATCAAACAAGCCTAGTGGCACAACAAAGAGAGCAGGAAATGAATACAGAAAATGCACCTAGATATATATGTATGTGTGTGTGTATGTGTATATATAAAATATAAATATAATTTATATATATTTCATATGTACACGTGCGTATATATGCATGTGTGTGTGTGTATATATATATATATATATATATATATATATATATATGTTTAGATTTATTTAGTAAAGATTCATCCCTTTAAAGGATAGAAATCTTATAACACTTAATAAAGCAATGTATTTACTTATAGCTTCTGAGATGACTGTGCCATAAAGTATCCGATTAGACTAAGAACTGTTGTGCTCTGTATTACCTACACTTAGTTACTCAAGTGTCACAACAGTAAGATAATAAAGCAGAACAAAAATGGTAATAATTAGGCACAAAAGGGCTATGCCCTAGCAACTTTTCATTATCTCAGGCCTTAACTCTCATGTGTGTTCTCTCATGTTCTCAATGTATCGTTGTATACCTCTAGTGAACGCTCCTCAGAGACTAGGTCCAAAGAATTGCACATTAAGCAACAAGTTTTATTGCTTCATTTTTTTTCCCAACGCTGGCAGATTTTGGGAAGATATGTGACATAATCAACAGTAAACATTTTTCAGTTCCGAAACACACATTGTAAAATTTATATAATGAGTCGTTTAGACCTCAACTAGTAAAATGCTCAGCCGAACACATCTAACGCATATATTGGTATTTAAGTCACAATAAGACTTGGTTGGTGGGCTTGTGCGGCGGCTTAAGAATTATAACTGTTTTTATAACTTGCACTTTGTGTTTTTAAGATAAAGTTCTGCTGCCTCAATCGTATTTTTATTGTTTTTGAGGTGATGGGGGAAATTAACATTTTAATCATGCTAAGGGGACAAACTATTCTCTGCACAATTCACCCTTGGCATTAAAAAGCAGAGAGATAGGGTCTTAGTGATGGTGTTTCATTTACTAAATAAATTGTTGTTTTGCTGTGCTCCATTGGTTAGAAATAATCCCTATGGTACGTTGGCATTTATATTTAACAAAAACAGGTAAACATGCCCAGCTGTGTAAACATGACGGTGCATAAGAACTTCATCAAATGCCAGTTTTTCATTAAAAAAACAAATCTGTTTCAGGATGTAACCTTTTTCTGGCTTCTGTTTGAAAATCAGACATTTTATTGCAATATTTCCTATAGACAATTTGTCAAAACTCCGGCGCTATGTGTCGCAGAATGCTGTGTTTTATGGTGGCGATGATTGATAGCTAGCTAAATTACATTAAAGAATTGATGAAAAATTGAATTACGGCTTAAGTAGCTTAAACTTGTTTCGGGTACAATAGTCATTTCGAAGCCAGAAGCTGTCTTATGTGCTGTGTAATATTGCTTGAACTATATAGGTCATCTTATTTTGCAGTTATTTATATTAAAGATGAATCAGACAAGGATATTTCAGAAGTATACATAATGTATATACACCTAGGTATATCCCAAATTACAATATTAATCTAAAATGGCATTTTTTTGTGGACGGGACAAAATGCATATTGTGTGACATAAAAAAACAAAACAAAACCGTTTTCTGAAAACGATAGCAATAGTATACAAAATAGATTGAAGAAAGAAAAGACAGGTGCTATTCTGGAAAGAAATAGGCAAAAACAGCTGTGAGTGAATAATGAGCCATGGTAGCGAAGTGTTAATGCAAAATATGTATATGACACACATCGATGTTAAATACTGTCCTGCCCACATGAAATAGTGACAAGATCCTCAAACCACTGATCCATCACAACGAATTAGATGGTCTTTCTTGAGAGAATGCACTCTAACACACTACTTTTACATCAACAGTTCCGACTCACTCGAGCATCAAATCATTTCGTGATCATATGGTCAACCCTCTGCACGCTACCGGTGCGATGAGACCTCTTTGCTGGCACGCAACGAAAAATCAACCGTTTCAGTGCTGGCTCGTACTGTAGCCCGACCTGCGCACACAGCTCCTCTTTCATTCGCTGTAGTCTTAAGTGAATCATAGAGTGATGTGATCTGTATTAGAAACATTGACGTTTGTGCTTTCTGATATATATTCAACATACTTATGCCATATAAAGCAATCGAAACGTGCGAAACATTTATTAAGTAGACTTGTAACGGCAGAATGTTTTACGCCAAGTGCTCCAAGTTACAGTACAGAGATCTAAAGTAAATAGTTTGTTTTACAATGTTCTGTTTAGATTTGATTTTATCTGTTTGCAGCATAAAAAGCACAAAATATCATATGGTATAATGATAGCACTCTGTATTTTACAAGTGAGGTGACATCGTACGGTGAGATGCACAAGAAAGATTATAATCTGTGTGTCTTTTATTTAAGAAAAAAAAAATATATATGTGTGTGTATGTATATATATATATATATATATATATATATATATATATATATGTGTGTGTGTGTGTGTGTGTGTGTATATATCTATCTATCTATATATATATATCTATATATATATATATATATATATATATATATATATATATATATATATATAGATATATATATATATTTACACATTATAATTGTACAACATCAACATTTATTTTTAATGTACATTTCACTTTATATTTGCCTCTGCATGTGATAATGCTCAGCACAGCTAGAATGCTGCATATTGACCTACAATATTGTGTATCATAATATACATAATATATAATACACAATTTGATAGGCATGTATAATAGCAACACATTTGGCTGCATCCAGCTAGCTGAATTTTACCAAAAAAAGTGTGAATAACATCTACATTTACAAAGCAATATCTTAATGTTTACACGTGTCTCAGGTAATTTTTGCATTAAGAACAATCCGTGACCTTAATACTCTCAATGATTCAGTTATTTTCACCTCCAGAATCTGAGGGTTCCGTATTAAGTAGCTCTGACTTTGTTTACATCCAGTTTTGGTTACTTAAACCCCATTCACAAATACTGTTTGAGGTTTCTGTGAAATTGGCTGAGCTGTCACTTTTAACATGAAACTGAAAGACAAATCTATTGGTGTTGTTTTTGTTTGTGCAAATTAAATTTTGTAAATATTTCTTAGGTTTATCTTTTTTTTTGCATGTATAGGTATGTTGTTATGGGTATGTTAATGTGTTTATTACAGTATATTAAATGGCACAAATTAACTATGTCACTGTGTTAGTGTAGGATTGCTGATTTTGTGTTACAAAAGGTGCATACAATGAAGCTGCTTTTTGGGGATATGAAATACTGGACTATATCTGGCCTGCAGACTACTTGTTGGCCAACCTTGCATTAAAATATGGGAGATCAATAGTTGATTTGTAAGTGTTAGTGATAGACAGTCTTTCGTTTTCTGGTAGATGTTAATGACTTGCTCCCATGTCACTTAGCTTAGAACGTCAGACTTTAGATTCGTCTATAATTTCCCCCTCCCCATAAAGTGCCTGAGACAGCTGCCTTATTCTGCTCAGGTATATGGTGAGTGTGTAAAGGTCTCAGCTACTTATTGATGCCATAGACTTGAAACTTTAGACTGAAATCCTGAATGGACAGCACTTTGCATATTCCTATATCTTAAAGTCTGACGGCGAAGACTTGAAAGTTGAGTTCTATCTATATTCTTTTATACTGCATGAAGGGAAAGCAGCACTCTGAATTTTAAGTGAGGCAGGGTTTGTGTTGAATAAACTCTTTTGCAGCGACTGCAGAAGAGACAGACTGCATAAGAGCCTGGAACTTTTTTTTTTCCTGTTATGCTTCCTATACCAAAATAGCATACACTTTCTGCAAGAACATAAAAGGTTTTTTTATGCCTCCCTTAATGATTCATAGCACTGACCACACTTTTCACAGCTGCCAAATGCTCCTTTTTATGTTTTTGGAAGTAATAAGGCAATATTACAAACGATAAATTATTGTCCTAGTAGTTGCAAGCTGGCCAGCCTATCCATTCTGTACTTTATGAAAAGTTATGTCTAATGTCACTTAATGAGTACTTAGGACTGGTGCGCTTTCAGATGCTTTGATGGGCTCTTAAATTTACAAAAGTCCTTCTATCATAAATTCCCAATAAAGATTAGGAGAAAGATGGAGAAAGCAGTTCTGTACACCGCGCGTGATTTATGAAGGTCTTCAGAAACACAAGTTCTACAGTAGAAAAGTACTACACTTCTGAATAACTTACGCTTGGTGATATATTTGTACCATATTACACCATGTTACGTTTATACATTAAAAACCACAGATATTATTTTTATTTCAAATAAATGTACTGGAATCCACAAAATTTTATACTGAAATATTTCAGTAATCCTGACAGCGCCATGTGGATCTATTCACACCTTTTTGTTTATCATGTGTTTCAAATGTGTTTTAAAAATGTCGTGAAAAGCAATGCAAGACGTAGGGGTCTATTTACTAAGCTGCCATGAAACAAAAATCTGAAGAAAACGGCTGTTTTCTCCAGAGAATGGTCATTGCAGCTCTTCTTTTCAATTTACCAAGGGTTTAAAGAAGGAGAAATCAGAGATTTATCCTGCGCCAATCTTTTTATGGCTGGTCACTGCAGTTCCCGTAGACTGCTAGGGAACTGTGATGTCACCCAATTTAACAAGTGGTGAAAAACTTGCTTTTCACCACCAGGCTTAAAAAATGATCGGCATCTCAAGTTGGCGTTGGCCTACCTTTTCAATGGTGTTTATAGCCGTCCAACGCCGTTCAGAGAAGTCTCTGTGGACCCATGACTGGGCCCCATAGACAGTAGTCACATAGGAGTCAGATTTACATCTTTTAATTAGTTTAGAAGGGGGGGTTTCACCAGGGCTGGTCAATGAGCCCTTGCATGATAACAACCAACTGAAGTGCATACGCAGCGATATAAAATGATACATTCTGCTGACCACTAATGAAAAATAGACCCCTTAGGTTTAATGTTAAATACATCTATAAAACTGTCTTCTCTTTAGTATTATTTTAACTTTGTGGCATTATTACAAACTGTTCTATGACATTTTCTTTTCCCTGTCCCTCCTCCTGGAACCCATGTAGATATACTGGTGTGTCTGAGGACATAGTTGGGATACTGTCACTGCGTGCACAGAAATGTTGCGTCGTTACCGCAGAAAAAAAATGGATCTTTTGCTCACAGCAGCGGGAGGCCAATGCTGAAGCCGGGTCTTGAGCCCGCAATGGTAATTGTCACCCCCCAGTAATTTGTAAAGGCCTCCGTCCCCCCTGCATCCAGTCCATCTCCTCACACCCATTCATGACCCCCCTTCAGCCCCAATGTATCACCGCCTCTCCTCCTTCCCCCCCATATGTAGCAAAACAGCCCTTACCTGGTCCCCTCCTCTTCGCTGCAGCCTGCAGGCTCCGGGCCACACCTCTTCTTTCTTCTTGCCCCACGGTCAGTGCGAGCGCAGTAGACAGTGTGCTGCTTAGTGAGGAGGTCTCATGAGACTATTAATCATAAGTCTCACGAGAACTCCTCACTACGCAATGCACTGCGCACCGCTCCCGCACTGACCGCAGGGTAGCTAACAGAATCAGAATTGCTGTTATCTGCGCCTGCCTAACTTGAATGAATGGGAGGCAATGGCAGTGACAGTCGGGGGCAGGGCCACCCCTGACCCGGTCGCCGGCATTATTAAGTAAAACTTTGTTAGGGCCGCTCAGCTGCCCAAGGCCCCTGGGCTATAGCTCAGGAAGCACATTACATTAATCCAGCTCTGGGTGAATCTAATCTCTTACAGCAGATCCTGAACACCACTAGAGTTTCCATCCACTCGTCCATTCACAATTCATCCACCCGTCCATCCATCCATCCATTCATCCATATATTACTTTACAATTACCAAAGGGAATAGATAGGATTAGGCTAAAGTGGGGGTATGGAAGGCATGGGATAAATAACTTATCACATAATTGGGGTTCTTAACCATAGGTTAGAACCTCAAACATATATAGTAACAGCAGCAACATCTAAACTACGCACTAAGCTGAACATATTAATATAATACTGATCTCATAGATATTTCTTAATAAAATGTGTTGAGAGCATATGCCTGTGCTTGAGCTGTCTTTTTTTTGGCTAAACAAACATGGGTGTTTTTCCCTTCATTCCAAAAAAAACTACTTTCAAAATGACAGATTCTTTCTTTACACAAGAATTTAATTAGTGAGCAACACTGTAATATGCTATTTCATCACATTTTATCCTTGCAGAGATACTTATGTAAAGCATATTACAAATAATTAACGTCTGCAATTCCAATAGTGAAGAAATGTATTCAATGTTTTCATCTGTACAGTGTGGGGAATTATTTTCTGGCAATCTTAACAATTGATAACTACATAATTATGATGATATTGTAGTCTGTAAAAATATATTTTTTGAGAATCAAGAGACAGGTTAGGTTAGACTTCTGGGTGGAGGTTCGTTTTATGGTTAGCTACAGGGCCAAAACTAGGGCTATGTTAGAGGGGCGACCGCCAAGGGCGCAATGCTGAAGGGGGCGCTGTTTATGAAGGTTACTTTGGCTACACTTGAAGGCTAGGGGGGCGGCAGTTTTCCTACTCGTCCCAGGCGCTAACATTTTAAGTTACGGCTCTGGTTAGCTGCTATAGAGGGCAAGGGGGACTTAATTGATAGCTAATATCTACTGTAAGTTCAATAATGCTTTACTCTATATTAGAAACATCTATATTAGAAACTTACTGGAAGCTGTTGACCAAGTACCACATATGTTGTCTGTATCTTAGCACCACTATACTCACAACCAATCAGACTTTGGCTTTTAATAATCTAACTTGCCACACACCAATCAACGCTATGGTAACCACTTATTGGCTGCATCACATAAACAGTTTATTTAGCAACTGAAACATCCTACAATTGTACAATCAAAAGAAAATTACTTGTTCAACTGGGAATCCTTTCATTCCCTATCTAGGGCATCATAGAAAACCTAAATGATAATTTAAAAAAAATATGAATAATGGATTAGATGTAGGTATTAAATACATCTAAATTTCTTATAATTTGTTTATCTCCATCATTGAGATTGGGTTCATTGAGCGATCCAATGAAACGACTACTGTCAGCATAAATTGGTAAGAGCCATAGAATACACTGACTTCAGGAAATTAGCCCCATAATATTTTTATGTTTTTAATCAGTAAGGGATTTGAACTTGTTTTGTTGTTGTGGTTAGTTTCAGTATACAGTTGCATGCGCTGTTTCAGTTGTTGGCGTCAGCGGCAGAGTATAAATGGTCTTTGAATGATGGTTTGGGGACCTGAGCTCTTTGAAAACAGGAGTTTGACTAACTGTCATCTGTTAGTTCCACAGAAATGTTCTGTGATTTCTTCTGAAGTCTTTGGTAAAAGATATATAATGGGATAACCTGCACTTTCAGTTCAGCGTATATATCTAACCTTTTTGAATTCATTGCTTCATTGAGTTATTATTTCTAATCATACGCCTGATTGACTCCAACTAAATGACTCTTGGCCTGAAAGAGGCAAGAGTGTTAAACCAAAGTCTGTAAAGGAGCGTTTAGCTAGAAAATAGGCATCATCACAGCTGTTCTTATAATCCAAATGTTGCCATCTTTTATGTTTCAGGTTTAGCAATCAGCCACATTCCATGGTGATCAGAAATTTGCCGCTTAAGTATGGCTAAAACGTGTTACATTGTAAATATAAAACAAGCATTTTGGTCACTGTTTTCTTACTGTCTTTCTAAGTAATATTGTCTCAAAAAATGTGGAATTTTATTCTCCGTTTAGGAATCATAGGCGCATATATGCAAACCGCTCCTTTTATTTTCATTTTAGGTATCAACAGCTTGTTTAATAGTATAGGTACAGAGCCATATGTACAACATTAGTACTCCCCAGTAGAAGATCTCATCTCGCTCTAATCTTGAAGGTAGCTCTATATCATCATCATCAATCAGCTATTTATATAGCGCCACTAATTCTGCAGCGCTGTACAGAGAACTCACTCACATCAGTCCCTGCCCCATTGGGGCTTACAGTCTAAATTCCCTAATATACACACACACAGACTAGGGTCAATTTGATAGCAGTCAATTAACCTACTAGCATGTTTCCGCACCTGGAGGAAACCCACGCAAACACGGAGAGAACATATAAACTCCACACAGATAAGTCCATGGTCGGGAATCAAAATCATGACCCCAGTGCTGTGAGGCAGATGTGCTTATTTAAATAAATATATATATATATATATATATATATATATATATATATATATATATATATATATATATATATATAAAATATATGTATGTATGTATGTATGTATGTATGTATGTATGTGTAGTGGAATTATGAATCTTGATTGCCCAAATTCCACCTTTGCGCCTTTGTTATTTTTTTTGTTACTTTGTTTTCGCAAAAATGTTCTTTTTCTTTCTTGTTCTATTTGCTACAATTTATGTTCACTTGTATGGTAGACATTGATAAATAATCCCTTCTGCCTTTTACTGCCAACAAGTCTGGAGTATATGAATGATTTGAATACACCACATGTTAAATGATATAAACAGTTTGTCCTTAGCAGCATCTTCTGCAGTGTTGATATGTAAATCATGGTTTTGAGTGATGCACATTAATCAGATATACATCCGTGATTTGAATGCTATTGACCCTTAAGGAAAATTGGAAAATGTTACCAATGACCAGTTTTAGGAGGTAATTAACAAAACTAAATATATAATGGTGCAGAATAAGTAATTTTTCCCTCTTGATTAGAGTAGTACGAGACTGTGCACAGATTTGATTTTGATTAGATGGCAGCTTTTGTTAAGGAGAAACTTTCTGTCCTGGATGATGAGTGAATTGAGGAGCATTTGGGTGTTCCAAAGGTCGAGAATTTAGGACCTCATCTAAAGTCATTTTACTACCATTGGTGTAATTTTCGTACTGAAAATGATGATGATCAGCTGAGATGCGTCCGGCTCATGCTATGTAGAATGTCTTTGTTTTCAGACGCAATTTTTAGACGGAATTTGCATTAAACTCTACATAAGACCCCTAGTGGTAAATTTATCAAGCTGTGAGCTGGTTTGAAAAGTGGAGATGTTGCCTATAGCAATCAATCAGATTCTAGCTATCATTTTATAGAATATACTAAATAAATGGATTGGTTGCTATAGGCAACATCTCCCCTTTTCAAACCCGCGGGTCACTCGCAGCTTGATACTTTTACCCCATATTCATGATTATTGACAGGTCAACATTATATTAAAATGAGTTACAAGCAGGGAAGAGACCACTTTTGAGGTGTTATCAATGTCTCCCTGTGGCTTAGGCAAGCTTCAAAAGATAAAGCAACTACCAACTTAAAGCACATTAACCAATTTATTTTCAATAAGAAAATCTGAACGGGAGGCAGCCCTGCCTTTCCTGAGTTATATAATAATTACATGTGCGTCAAGTAAGTAATATAATAATATGTACTGAACATCCAATTGAATTATAAATAAAAAGATTACTGTAACTTTATTTTTTTCCTAAACTTAGGCTTTCAGTAAATCCCATTTTAAGTAGCGAATAATGTTTATGCTTTATGTTTAGACTATTGTGATGTTTGTTATTGATGTTTATGCAGTCATTCTGTTATTAAAAGGAATAAAGTATTAGCTCAATGATCTTTTCATATACAAAACAATAATTATATTTATCTTTGCTACTGTTCAGGACATGCATATAGTAAGACATGATGCTCTTCCACATAGAAGCAAATATTTTTCTTTAATTCAATACTGTTAAATATAATTACATGAAGCTTGTGTAGCAGACGCCATAAGAGAAATGGTAATTCAAAGAAACATTGTGTTCTTGTCACTGTCATACATGTTCTTTATTTCTCTGTATCATATCATTTATGCTGCATTGTTTTAATTTCATGTTGGGTTTTTTTAATTTCCAAAGTGGGTTTACAGAGAACTTAGAACAAAAGAGGTTTGTTTTTTTTAGTCTATAGAATTCTCTTCTTACATGTCATTTCTACTAAGATAAAAATCTTTTTTGTCCTGCCAAAATCTGAATGAGCACCACATGGTTGAAAGGAATTTTCAGATTTCTCTTAACTGACATCAAGAATAACTGACAATATTGTCTATCAGCCAAGCTCTTTTCACAGGGCTGATAGACATGACAAATCTAACAGGAAATTTATGAAGCAACGCATATAAATGATCTATATATAGTTATTCTTCATTCTAATAAGTAGTATCGTCGGAAATTCTCTGAGCAACGGTTACCAAATACAGTTCAATTTCACTTATATCTCACACTATTGACATACTGCATTGAGGAGATTTCACAAGATTACTAATTTCACAACAACATTACACTGAATTCCGCTCCATCTGTAAAATATAGGATAGATAGATAGATAGATATGACATGGACATATAGATATGAAGTAGATGTTAGATAGATAAAAAGAAAAAGTCACACAAATAGATATTAGATAAATATCAGTCAGATGCATATGAAAGAGAACATTTTATTCAAGTTAATATGGCTCGTTAAGATAATCCATTAGTGTCTAAAGACCAAGTTGGTGTCTCCCTTGAGTTTAGAAGGTTAGACAAACTGTCACCGAAATTAAACAGCACAGTTGTTGCTTGCCAATTGAATTATTATTAAGCCACACGAGACAGTCAATCAAGCATCTTAGATGTAGCGGTAGATTTTAATTGTATCTTAGGCAAACTTTTGCAAATATGCCAAATATATATATATATATATATATATATATATATATATATATATATATATATATATATATATAGTAGGATTTGGTTTATTTTATATATATATATATATATATATATATATATATATATATATATATATATATATATATATATATATATTATTAGTGGTCAGTCACTGCCTTTCATTAAAAGTAATTATGTGTTCCATGGCTTACTTCTGTAGAGATTTAATCTATATAGTATCATTTTGACAAAAATGCCTGTTCATCTTATTTTCTTTATACCGGTTTAATCTGTCATTCATTAATCTTAGCCTTTGGGAGATTGCATCCTTTGTGATTTTTACATTTTTTTGTTTAACTCTAAACTCTAGCCCTAAAAATGTCCTTGGAAAAAAAAAAAAGACACAGACCAATAGTTTTCAATCTAAGAGTAGCCTAAAGCGCAGCTTACTTAGGAAATAGGGGAAAAAATTAAAGTCGCAAACTGGATACTTTTAAGTTAAAACAGCATGCTCAATGGCTTTACTGTGGTTTGCTATTACAGTTTACTCACTGTTCTGCTTGTTATTCTATATCCAATCAACTAGATATAATGAAAGCATCATCCATAAAAAAGAACTGAAAGCCTGTTAAGCTTTCTTAATTCTACCTTAGATAACAGTAGGTTAATTAAAAAGAAGCAACATTGACTTATAGCAAGATATAGATGCATGGTTTCTGCTATTTACTTTCTTTTATAGAACACTTGAGATTCTGCTGTTCGTATGATCACAGACGGCCACTGTAAAATGAAGAGCCATGAAATAAATGCAGATAATTGAGGTTTATACCGTAGAGTAAATAAAACTAATAGCGCATACTTTTCTCAGGACTTTCCTATATTAATGTTTATTTTATTTTTTTTATTTTTATTTTTTTATTTTTTTTATTGCACGGAGAATTGTCTATAGCATCTTCGGTAAAGAACCGTCCCCTTTCCCACAGTATACTGTGTCCTGCTAATGTATGTCCTACCTTGAACAGAGACATGTGTCCCTTGTGCTTCCCATAGCAACGGTAATTTAGTTTCTGTTTAATTCTTCCTTGCTTAGTGTTGTAAGTTTACAGATTTTTATACTTTTTTTATATATTTGAATCGCTTGGGTCATTTTTTGTTGTTTCTTTACACATTTTTTTTTCTTACACTATATTTTACCATCTGCATCTCCCAAAACTATGTGGTGTATTCCTTTAGATGTCTTAGTCCTTTGTCAGTTTTTAATTCATTGCATTCCCTTAGCATAAATATAGCGAACTTTCTCGTCTACGTGTTTTTTCTGGACTATGTCTCAGCAGCTGCACAGATTTTCGACGGGACTGCTATAGTTTTTTCCCTAAACTTTAATTCCATACCTACAGTAGTACAGAAGAGATTCGGAAAGTCACAGCCTGTCACACAACTGGGGACTTGAGTAGGTGAAAGGTCTACACTGGGAGGAAACGCTGCAGTTAAAATACCTAGGTTGTTTATGTAGTAATGATTCAACAAGGGGCTCTTTGCTTAATCAAATGCTTTACTTCAAATTCTTGGACTTGTGCCCTGCAATCTACTATACCTCTTAACAAACCCCATTTTTCATTTGCCCTCCACGTATCAACAAACATTGTGGTAGCAGACCAAATATTTTTGATGGCAAAAAAATACAGACTCGCGATAACACAGATGTTTTAACAAAAGATATTCACATCGGGTAATGCCATCATTTACGCCTAAGCTATGTTACGTTCCTCTACTCATTCTGTCCTGAACAAAGAATTTGAGCAGCCATATGTGTTTAACAGGCTGCCATTTATATAGTTTTCCAATAATAATTCTAGATAAAGAAAAAGATATGTCAGCTGTATAAACAGTATTGCTTGTATTGTGATGGTAAGTAGATAGCAATACAAGCGAATATTTCATTGACCGTCTTATAGTCTGAGTCCTGCAGTGCATTGTAGGCCTCTAAGCTGATGAAAGGTGACCTCATTACAATGAGCTTTTCAGATGTTTGTGACTTTATTTTTGAGTCATTACTATGTAGTGTTTTTATGTACTTTATGAATAGTGAAAATAGAATCTATTTTTTAACTATTAACTGTTGTCAGATTATTTTAGTAATATACACTTATGCGAACTGTGTAAATAATTGTGTTGCAAGTTGGCCTATAGTATATTTCGAGCAGTTATGGTATGTGTATGTATGTGTATATATGTGTGTGTGTGTGTGTATATATCTATAAGACATAGACCAATATAACATATTTTTATTGTTTAATAATAATAATAGAGATATAATAAAATTGTATATATATATATATATATATATACATAAACACACAAACACTAGGATTTGGTTTATATAATTTATTTTCCACATATACTGTTTGCGACATACTGCATTTTCATTTAGTTTTTATTTCTGTTGGAACCTGTCCTTGATGTTTGTGCTATTATGTGTATGGGAATGGATTGATTTTATAGACAAGGATGGGCAAATAACAGAATGTTAAATGTATGTTGCATCATTCTGAGCATAAAAACAACTCAAGGAGAATAAGGCCAAAAAAAGTGCTTCTGATATGATATCATAAAGATAGCAACTACAGAAAGACATAATTAACTGTAAAATTAGATATGTTGGGTGTATAAAGAAGGCATATGAGTATCATGCTGTACTGGAGATTTAAAGTGATGTTCCTGGTTTAGGCATTAACAGCAAGTGTGTAATGTCTCCTTCAGCCAAAAGCGTATTCATATAACATGTACTGAATATGCTCCTTCACAGACATGGACCATACTGTGCTATATTTGATATGACCTATACATTGATATAGATATATATATATATATATATATATATATATATATATATATATATAAATTATTGAGACTTGTATGGTAGTTGGAAAAACATCTGTGTAGACATCAGAGGTCTTCA
The DNA here is from genome assembly GCF_038048845.1 of Mixophyes fleayi. NCBI lineage: Eukaryota > Metazoa > Chordata > Amphibia > Anura > Limnodynastidae > Mixophyes > Mixophyes fleayi. The sequence goes on along the minus strand of NC_134402.1, from coordinate 402,290,497 downwards.
CAAACCAAGTTTTGTGTCCCATGCTTACTTAATAGATGTTCCATAGAAATTATATTCTGATCTTGTTGTATGTTTCATATTGAGTGTTATATCATTGTTTTTGCTTCAATTTATATTCATTATATTTTCTATTTTATTTTACTGTACTTTTAATTAGATTTTATTTCCAATTTTTGCACTACCATCGCAAGAGGCTATTTGCTTTTGTACATAACGTACCTTAGTATTTGTATATTTGATTGTAGTATTGGACCTAGTTTCTCCATGTATTACATTAGAGTGTTGACGTTTAGGCGTGTCTCTCTCAACATTATTCAATTGATTTTGTAGTGCTGAACCTATCAGCCAACATCCGTACCAGCAAAGCACAATATTGTTCTGCCCGGTGCCATGGAGCACTCGCTGCGTCTCAGCGTTGCTGGAGTGAAAAATTATTTACTACATTTCAGTGGGGCCTACCTCTCCTGCAGCTAATGGTAATAACAGAGTGGGGCAGATCAAAGGAGAAATCCACAGGACGGTGTCAGGAATTCTCTCTCTGCGGCATTCCCCGTAAGACGGGAAAGAGCGACGTTCAGCAGAGCATTTCTGTTATGGCTTAAAAGAATAACTATTATGCCTGACTTTTTGTTTCAATAATAAAAAGAAGTCTAAGTAAATCCAAAAATCATTTTTTCCACTGCACCCTTCTTTATCTGTTATTGATCTAACCAGTATATCAGCTATTCAGTTCTGCAACTTATGAGCAAACCTCTAATGACTGCGAAAATCCCGTTTTGATTAGATAAATTCTTGAGGCAGACAATGACAAATCACAGCAAAGTCTGCTGTCGGACAGCTGCTTCATATTGTATGAACTTTTTGACCGCTAATAATCTTGTATGATTGCCAAGTAAACCAAGGGGTTGAAACGCACTGAGAAGTAAGTTAATGTTCCTTTTCATTCCGATGGAGAAGAAAAGCAGGTCATGTGCAAGAAAAACATATTTATAGTCAAGCACATCAGACAGGATTTATTAACCTACAAATTTAATGTACATCTCTGAGTGCATCCGACAGATGCCATTGATTCTTTGTCAGCTGTTACCACAAAAATGACTAATAATGCAAATTCCTTACAAAATATGTCAGCAGCGTATACTGTAAAGTAACATTAAACAGATCAGTGACGCCGCACTGTGTAATGTAACCATGGAACATTAAAATATTATTTTAAAACATGCACATATACAAGGAGGTTTCTTTGTGATTAACGGCACGACCAAACGCCTTCCGTTCGGCGTATCAATCGCAACATTTGGATTTGACCACGTCACGCTGCCCTTGTTAAGTAAAACAATAAGAGTAGTTGTATTTATTTATGTGCATGTATATTGAATGCACGCAATCCTTTCATAATTATCAATGGCTTGCTGAATATGGGTAGCACGGTGGTTAACTGGTTAGCACTTCTGCCTCACAGCACTGGGGTCATGAGCTCAATTCCCGACCATGGCCTTATCTGTGAGGAGTTTGTATGTTCTCCCCGTGTTTGCGTGGGTTTCCTCTGAGTGCTCTGGTTTCCTCCCACACTCCAAAAACATACTAGTAGGTTAATTGGCTGCTATCAAACTGACCCTAGTGTGTGTGTGTGTGTGTGTGTGTGTGTGTTAGGGAATTTAGACTGTAAGCTCCAATGGGGCAGGGACAGATGTGAGTGAGCTCTCTGTACAGCGCTGCGGAATAAGTGGTGCTATATAAGTAAATAGTGATGATATGATATTCCTATATATAAATATTTTTGGGAAAAATCTTGCATATGACTGTTTTATCAAATGCCCATGTTTTTCCTTCTGTTAGTTCATTTTAAAATCATTGCCTTTTGTTTTTTTTACTGAAAATGCATATACAGTATTCTGTGCTTGCAAAATGTCCCCATGTAATAAGTTTCATTGGTCTTTTTTGAAAGATCTTGTGGACGAGCACTGAATGGTGGTTATCAGATACCTAGTGAAGTGGAACAAGTAGACAGTGCCATGTGTCATTCAACCAATTCAACTCCTCTTTTATTATCTGTGTCTCTGATTTCCATCCCGCCCTGAGTTGACCTATGATTGTGCCTTGTCACATTGAGGAAGCCATTGATTAAAAAGGAGGGGGACCTTCTATAGAGTGACAGCTTCTCAATCTTATTAGATAAATATGATGTAGTCAAATCAGTCATTGCTTGTCCTTCAAACAAAACTGGGGTGAGAAGGAAAGAGAACTAACCTGTCTTCATAGAACAATGCACGTTTTGTGTGTTTTTATTATTTTTTTTTTACATTTTAGGCAGTAAAAATGATTCTGGAAGTTAATCCACAACTTTAAGTCAGTTGATATATATATATATTTTTAAATACGAAGCACCACTTGGCTAATTCAGAATGGATGAGAGAAGAAATAGGATCATTATTGATGTCTACTATGAAGTTGTGGGCTAATCTCTCTCTGGTTTCATTCCTGTCTTATTGAAGTCTTTGATTTTCTCCATATATAGTGCCTGGAAAATATTAGTGAAAAAAATGAAAATTTATTTTGGTTTTTACAGTTTGTCAGACATACGTTAAATAAGAAAAGTCTTTTGAATTATTGATTTTTGGACTGTAATCTGTCCTCCATCTAGATGGTCGAGCAGCAGGTGGTGTTATATGTAAATAGATGGATGTGAGATTTTCATACTGTGCTTTCACCATACCAATTGTTCCAGTTTAGGTGATCTGTCCCCCTCACCGCTGTTCTGCCAGGATGTACTTAGGGGAGGGGGTGGAGAATGGCCTAACCCTTCAGAGGCGCTAAGAATGCCCCCAGTGGATATGGCCATAACCCCATTGTAACCCAGCCATACCTCTCGTGATGCGTCAATACCCTTCTGCATGATGGCCAGTGCACCATCCCATGCTTTCACCACACTATATAATAGAATTTCAATATCCTAGAAGATAAGTAAACTAATGTAATAATTATGTATGTGCTGTGACAGTGATCTCAGTAGAATATTGAGTAACAATGTTAGTTTATCCATATTTCTGCAATTCTCAATACATTAAGCCATACCATTGGGGGTGGAGGAGATGAGTGCTCACTTTGTGGCACCAAAGCCTACCAACATATTCACAAGGTTTAAAAATCAAAATACGAAAACAATAAAACCCTAATCTAATAAGCCCTGCACCAGCGCTGCCCTAGGCCCTGGTCAATGTAACCCACCGTTCCACATATACGGCCACAGACCCCAGGACACGTTGCAGGTTTCTGAACGACTTTTTTGTCACTGGCTGTGATTTGGCTCTGTTAACTGGCTGACGATACGGGCAAGGTCCTCGTCTGAGCTTATTAAATGGATGTATTCACCGGCACAGACAATTATGCATTAAAATTAGTAATGTGACATTGACGTCACTACTTTCTAAATCTAATTTACGAAATATATATTTTACTATAACTTATAAACTTACTATGAGAAAAAATAAAAAGGAGTGCTTCATAAATTAGTAACTTTTATTATGCATGTTAAATACAGAAAACAAGTATCCATGCCAGATGCATAAAATATACATGCTCATAGAAAGCAAATTCTAATAGCACTTATTATCAGGATTGTCGAGAGGGTGGCGGCAGGTACAAAGTACCAGGGCTCTGGCCTGCTTGTGTTATGGAAGGAGCCATCAACCTAGAGTGGCCACGCCCCCTTTGACCACTATGGAAGGGCCCCAAGAAGTTGCTGTACCAGAGCCCAAAGTTTCTCTTGGCAGCCCTGCCTATCATGCATATATGGACATGACTCAGGGGGAACGAGATAACGCTGCTCTTGGGTCGTGTAGAGCTCCAAGCCAAGTCCCAATGCATTTAGTCACCAGAGGGTGGCTTAACGCTATATGCACTAAATTTAAATAATAAGAGTAACCCAATCGGCAGACAGAGGTGTGTGCTGGTGCAACTCCCCTAGCAGCCAATTAGAATAAAGTGTGCGTCTTACTCTGACCCAATCCAGAAGCCAGAAAGTGTAATCTATTTAGCCGACTACAACATTTAAAGGTCACCAGTATAACATATAATAGAAGCTGGAGGTTTTAGTATTGAATGCAAGCTAATAACCTTCTTGCAGGACTAATTGAGAAGAGAGGTATTTCTTAAGAAGTGAATTGTGATATATATCTAAGATCATTTCTCTTTTGTTCTATATTTTATAGGTTTTAAGCAGATTTAAATCAGTTTGTGAAGCTCACTATGAAATTAGCTTTTCTATAAGATAGCTGATAATTTTTTTTAATACATATTCATATTGCATAACTAATATTAGCGAACATTGGGAGTTATTAGTAAATTTAATTAAAATTGTAAGTGAATAGGTTTCCATGGGTTGATGACCCTGATTGCATGCTGCCTATGACAGCTCTAATCTATCATGTGAATTCATAGACAGACCTGCAGACCTTAACGTTGATACATGTTTTCCATAGCTCAGGTATAAGGCATGTGATATTCATATTTGTGTCCTAAATACAATGTTGTGGGCAAATAAATTGTATTGTGCCTATGGGGGTCATTTACTAAAGGTGACCGTTTTTTACCAGCTTAGTGCATCTGTCTTATATATTCTACAGCTCGTTTATTTATATATCGCCAATCATATTATATAGCGCTGTACAGATATGTAATCATTCACCTATGTACGGCACTGCGGACCCTTTGTAGCACCGTATAAATAAAAGTATATAACAATAATCAGTCCCTTCCCAATTGGAGCTAACAATCTATGTCACCTACCACACATTCATTATTGGTCCATTTTGTCAGAAATCTACCAGGATGTTTTTGGACTGTGGGAGTAAACCGGAGCACCCGGAGGAAGCTCATGCAAACAGAAGGAGAATATACAAATTCCGCGCAGGTAGGGTCGGAATCAAACTTGTGACCTCAGCACTTTGAAGAGGCAATGCTGACCACTGTGCCACCATACTGCCTACGGTTACAAAGACAGGTTGCAAAGAAACTGATTTACTTTTTTCCCTAACCTGATTGTTGGAGGTTAACACTGATCTGTAAAACTGGGAAAGAACCGTACACCGTTAGTAAATCATCCCCTATGTCTTAATCTACCTATAAAAAGTGCTACCCCTTATTGTATTGTGTACTAGGCTGTCTACTAAATCAGAAAAATGACCACGGTCCCCCATAACCAGACTTCAACTTCTGCCTTCAAAAACATGTTTCCGCATCACGCTCATTTCATTGCTATAGATTTAATCACATTCTTAATTTAAAGAGTATCCATAAACAACACCCACAGGTCAACAGGTAAAGCACGCTGCCAATTAATGCCCATCTCTAAGGATATCTGTTCTGTCAGGAGACCGCTCTTGCAGTGAACACACAAACAAGCAATCCTCTGAGGGAAGTTACATATTCTCTAACATATTTTAGCGGTGACTATGGTTATAAAATGCCTCTGATTACAATACAACATAGCCTGGCATGTATAGATGCTTCATATATTGTAAATGAATTTGATACAATACCAGGATCTTGGGGAAGGGTCAGTTATATATTTGGGAGTTGGCATCAAAAATGACATTGGCCACGTCCATGAAACCATTGGCCAATATTGCTTTTGGTAACTGAGACAAAAAAACAAGTTTTAATGAGAAACCGTTAACCCCCTAAACATATGTAGCTCACTGAATTCATTCATCTCTACATTTACTGTTTCTGCACAAGCTTCATAAAATGTTACTAACAAACTTCTCACATGTGGGACTATCACTAATTTGTAAACTGTTAAATTGCGGACTGTTCATATTTTGAGTTCATTAATGCAAATTTAATTGGGAAGTGGGAACTGTGGTTTTTACTGTTATCTGGTACATCGTGGCTATTGGTTATGTATACCTCCCAACTGTCCTGATTTAGGTGGGGCTGTCATGATTCTGGAGGACTGTTCTGATGTCCTAATAGACAGAACTTTAGTCCCAAATACTGGGAATGTTGGAAGGTGTATCACGTTCACTATAGTAGTTGCATGAGGCAATGCAAACGAGTTCTCCTGGGAAGGGAGAGGGGTTGGGGACAGGGCTATTGCTTCAGAGACGCTAGACCTGTAGCTGGGGACATGGCCCCACACCATCATGACAGGGCCCCACACCATCATGACATGGCCCCACACCATCATGACATGGCCCCACACCATCATGACAGGGCCACCCACCCAGCACAAGGTGTCCACCATTCCAAGCATGTAAGGAAGTCTGCAGTTATGTCCCATAAGACCTGTATTTGGGAGATTTGCAGACAACAGTAGTTGATATTTACTGCTTTAGAATACTGTATCTCCAAGTGATAATAAATGCAGTAGCTTACATAGAGGTTTCTAACACATGTATAATATACCTCACAGGATATCACTATTGATAATGTCTTCTACCTTATATGCACAGTGGTTAAAGTGAACTCTAGAAATTTACAGCGCTAAAACCCCAGGTAGAATACTGTACTCCACCTAGGTTTTTAGCGCTGTAAATTTCTAGAGTTTTTTGTCAATATATAGGAGGTTGTGAGTGAGTTCTCTGTACAGCGCTGCGGAATTAGTAGCGCTATATAAATAAATGGTGAGGATGATATAGGAGGTTGCTGCCTCCTTTACAGCTGCTTGACCTTGGTAGATTAATTTTTAATTCATTATTTTATTTTGGCGCCATTAGTAAAGGTTTCTCTTTTGGTGTTTATTGGTTAAAGTGAAAATTTAGAAGTGGCGGTATTGAAAAGTGAATGGAATGTAATAGTTGTACAACCTAGTGTGGCATAGCACCGTATACCAGCTCACTTACACCACTGTTTATGCCTATAATGCATCTCTCCAAATTTGTCTGAATAATGCATAATTATGTGTCATATCTGTAATAATACACATCTGGAGTGGCTGTCTTTAATTGAGAAGTAGTTGGTAGATTAATGACATCTCACTTACTACCAGAAATGTGTTGTCTCACTCTAAGCTGCTTTTTACGCTGCATGGATTTGCTAGGTGAAAAATTGCCTAATTCTTTGCCCTTTTTATCTGATCCCAAATAATACAACAAATATAATTATTTTATACAGTTTAAGGTGCAAAATGTGAAGGTATCGATACAAAAACAATACAACACATTTACTGAACAGCATTTTTTTTATTATGTATTGAAGCCCCAGAAAACATGCAGACTGTTTTATGCAAGTAGTAATGTGAATGATTCAATTATTCAATGGGATAGCTCTATGATGATAGGTCTGTAAAGTCATGTTGTGTTTTTGGACTGGAAACATTATTATGATTAATGAAACAATCTATGATCATCATAACACATCCATTCTACATGCTGCATTTTCACTTCCCATGAAACAAATGTTATTTCATTGTTTATAGAATAAATGTAGATAGAGAACTTAAAATTTATCGTAAAATATTTATACTCCCTTCCAAATCTGATAATATACATGATTAAGTAGGGGAAATTGTTTGAAAGGTGCAAAACTTTACTGCAAACATCAATCTGGATAATGGAAAATGCTACTGGCCATTCACTAGTGGCCATTCACTAGTGGCCATTCACTATTGGTCATTCACTATTGGCCATTCACTAGTGGCCATTCACTATTTGTCATTGACTAGTGGCCATTACTAAAGTGGGGGAGTAGTAAGAATGCACATACATAACCCTTAATGTACAACAATTATCATGACACATATTCATGAACATAATCTCTAATATAGTTCACATATTAAGTATTCCTAAATATGTTCTAATAGAATAAATGCAACAATCTTTTCCACTAGCTCTGTAGTAATAACCAGGGATGAAACCATAGCTGAGTGCATTTTTCCTTTATTTTTCCCTGTGATATCTAAACTAAATGAAATAAAAGGATATATATCATAATATGCTGCCAAAATCAATTTACCCTGAAAAAACCCAAGGAAAAATTCACTTGGGTGGACTACAAAATAAAAATAAAACGTTATTCCTGTTAAAAGAGACTTAAGGAGGAAAGGTGAAAAATGATCTAGTCATATGGGGTATATAAGGAAGGGGTTATATAGCAATTGGTTCTTCTCCAATAAATACTCAGCATTTCTGATACTTTCCACGATGTAGATTGATGTCTAAGGGGGAAATTCAATTGGCTGTAAAAAGTAACGCGGCCTGCACACTATTAAAAATATTACGGTAATAGTGCGCACTATTACCATTAATACGGTAATTTCAACACCAACATTTTAAAAATGTAAAAAAATCTGTGTTAACAATACCGTAACCGGTAATAGGTTTACCGCAGCTGGATTCTGGGGGGAATTGAATTCCCCCCTAAACCCTATAGGTGATGTCAATGAGATCTCTTGATTAATTGTCACAAGATTCAAATTTACATTAATGGATATTAGAAAAATTGCAAAATTCAATGTGCATTAATTTACAGGTGAAAAATATTATTTTTATTAGATGTTTTACACATTTTTCCCACCAGTATGTTCTTTAGGAAAGAGACTGATTCTATTTGCTGAATGCATCCGGTTATCTATCTGTTTTTTTATTTCATAAAATTATTGTATATAAACAAATGGTCGCTTCAGATCTGGGCAACCTGTCATGATGTTAAAATAAATAAAATGACATTATTTTGTTGTAATGGTATTACATTTATAAATCATATGGACCAAAACATAGATGTAGATGCATTTGGATTCAGCTGCAAGAATAATAGAGAGCTGATGAATCTTGGAAGACAACCAGGTTTTCTGAGCGAAAAACACAAGACCTGGCGTTAGATCATCTTTATTATAGCAGTAGTTCATGTCAGCTCGTGATGTTTAGACCAGCAGAGACATTGCCAGCTTCTGAATGTAAAAATGAAAAGGAAAATCTTTACTTTAAGATTACCTAATCCCTCTGTAAGTGAGAACAACTCCCAGCAGTTATTCTGTATGACAGACAAGTTGGGTGACACCTTTTATTTTCAGAGCTTGGAACGTGCTGTTGGTCGTAATTCAATATGTCACATTTTTAATCTGACATTTCAAAAATACCTTTTGGATACGGGAGAAAAATAATACACTTCAAAAACCGGTATTGTTTCATTTTTGTGTTTCTCAGAGGGGCAGCTCTAGAGAAAAAATAAATCATGATCCTAAAATAGACAACGTTTTTGAACATTTGGCATTTGATGAGGTCTCGGATAAAAAAACCCCCAAAAAAGCATATTTCCCCACCAATTGTTGATAAATAATTTAATTTTAATATATGATTAGAACTCAATACCACACTGAATACATGAGCCTATCTTATCAATAATTAATAAATCATGTTAATCAAGGATATCAAACAAAAATGTCTTCTATAAAATTTATGATACAATGTGTAAAATACTTGTTAGGCCTACAAGGCAGGAGACTGACTTGTAAAGCAATGGAAGCTGACTAGGCAATGGGGCTAATCTATTTCAGCCAATAAAATGTGGTCACCCATTAAGTATGCTAAAATATATAATTTTGGTAGTTTACTTTAGAGTCATAGTATTCTTGTCATGCCAAAAGCTATGGTTATTTGGGGGAAAAAATCTATACATATTATATAGATGGACAGATAGTAAGATAGGTAGATGGGCAGCACAGTGGCTAAGTGGTTAGCACTTCTGCCTCACACCCTCACTGGGGTCATGAGTTCAATTCCCGACCATGGCCTTATCTGTGTGGAGTTTGTATGTTCTCCCCATGTTTGCGTGGGTTTCCTCCGGGTGCTCCGGTTTCCTCCCACACTCCGGAAACATACTAGTAGGTTAATTAGCTGCTATCAAAAATTGACCCTAGTCTCTCTCTCTCTCTTTGTGTCTGTCTGTGTGTGTATTAGCAAATTTAGACTGTAAGTTCCAATGGGGCAGGGACTGATGTGAGTGAGTTCTCTGGACAGCGCTGCGGAATCAGTAGTGCTATATAAATAAATGGTGGTGGTGATGATGATGATAAGTATAAATAGATATAAATATACGTTGGCCTCTTTTGGCACATATACATATATATAGAGATTTTAGTAGAATTTTAGCACTATGATCATACATACAAGCTTGAACAACTATGGGGCCCGTGGAGATAATGGGGCCCGCTGCATGGCAGATGCAGTTGGTCGGAACTAGCGAGCTATGGGACCCGGTTCTCTCCTTCCCGCTTCCCTGCATTAGGGCCCACAGCTCGCTAGTTCCACCTCTGACGCTCATCTATACTCACACAGCAAATCTTGTGTATACGGAATGTAGTTGCTGCTGAAATAAGACCTGTTGCGTGAACGAGCCTGGGATTATCACATAGCGGACCCCCATATCAATTCACCCTCTACATTGATGAGGTCAGGAGGCGGAGCCAAGACATATCTCAGCTTGGTACCGGTCCTCCCCCCGTTTGTGGGGACTCCATAAAAACATGTACCAGAACACTGCTGGTAATTAAGAACTTGGGGGTTGATGGTAACTTTTTAAAATATCTACTCTAAAGGTAGAATTAGCATTTGCGTCTGTCTCGGTTACTTTAACATGAAGTCCTTGAGGTAAATAATGGTGTGTAATGTTATTATGGTCACAAAGGTGCTCCCCGATTTGACCATCCCTCTCTAATTGTTTCCTGGTGGCTTCCTGAAGACAGACGTTTAAATAATGACAAATAAAAAAGAAAACTAACTTTAGCTAACAAGCTGAAAAGTGGAATGCAAATATATACTTTGCAGTCTGAAGAAAAGGGACAGAGTAAAAATAAACCAGAGTAAACATTGTGCTAGGGGAGAACTTTATTTGAACATAATGAACTGGGAGAACGTAATGAACAAATGAGAGAGTTAAACATGTCATGAACTAAATGTTAAGAAAAATGTGACATTTCATTGTTTATGTGCTTGTATGGTTAAGGTGGGTGGCCAATTGTTTTTCTCTTCTAAGTGATTTATATTATATTCTCTTAATGGATGTCTTCATAGTTACCTAAGCTTAGCTTTCTTTACATTGTTGGAGAGCTTATCATTTGATACATTACACCCAGGGAAGTTTAGTGCATTCAGGGAATAGTTAATGCTAAATTGAAATTGCAGCCTTCATTTAGAAATTGAACAGTTCAAAAAGTATTATCTTTCCAAGAAACACGGTACTTTAAATAACATTACAGTGCGTTAAATACTGATATATTAAAGGAACATACTATTTTACAGCATATTGTGCGTTGTTGTATAAAATGTTGCCCTTAAAACCAGGTAAAACTTCTGGGGGTGTATTTACTAAATTGCGGGTTTGAAAAAGAGGATATGTTGCCTATAACAACCAATCAGATTCTAGCTGTCATTTTGTAGAATGCACTAAATAAATGACAGCTAGATTCTGATTGGTTGCTATAGGTAACATCACTTTTTCAAACCTGCAGTTTAGTAAATATTCCCCCAGGAATATATGGGGCCTGGAAATGGATTTGCATAAATATTCAGTGTTCTCCCCAGAAAATGTTGCCAGCCAGGTGGCATTAAGAAGCAGCCCTGGGGGGGCAGCTGTAATACTTTGCAATAATAATAAAAAATGTTGGAGGTTATGACCCACATCTGCCAGGACTGGTCAGACTGGTGGTCAGTGGTCTAACATACACTGCTGTCTGTAGTGCTCACATAGTGCCTGTTATACTAGGAGAAACAATGGTTTATTCCATTATACTCTGTTGGAATCCAAGAGCTGGGTGGGCAATAAAAACAGCCGGGTGGAGCACCCAGGAAGTAGGTGCTGGGGGGGAGCACTGAATATCTCACCACTAAACAAAAGGGAATATTTTCACTCTTGTGCTCAAGGCTTACATGTGCAATAAGGTATATAAATCTGGATACAAACTACTAACAAGGAGGAATAACACACCTAAACTGTTATACAGATAACTACCATAGAATGTCCACCAGGTGCTGGTCTTATGACAATTCCTAGGGTACATACTGTCAGATATTTTGGGAATACCTCAAGATCCAGCTCCTAGATCATTAAAATGTCATTTGCAGCGGTGGAAGTGTGATCATCAGGCACCATAGGAAGTTTTGAGAAGTGACTCGACAATGCCTGTTTAGCCTCCTGGGCCCCATGCTCTGCTCTGAAGAGAGTGGGGGGGGGGGGGGGGGCATCATGCCACTCAGGAGAGAGATTCATAACCAGCCCTTAGAGGGTAGGGGCAGTGACATGACATTGCTAGGACCTCCTCACCTCTGGGCCTGGCAATGTCGTGTCACCCCCTCTAATTTGTAAATTTAGCTCCTGGAAGTGTTTAACCTTGTGTCATTTAGCGTTACCACAGCGCTAGATAGTAATGCATTTTCACCGGCATTCATGCTTTTAATAAATATTAATGCCGTATTCAGAGAAGAGCGTAATGTATCTAGTGTACAAAGCAGGAGACTATGTTCTTTACACTGGCTAATTTTATTGGCTGTCACTAGACGTTAGGAACAGACCTCAACTATGCAGGTAAATTCTAACTATTGATTAAATAGCTGTGGTTGGTTTATACGTTTATTTTGTGTCTATTAATTCCTCCACAATACATAACTAGACACATAATGCTGTGATACTAGACACATAATGCTGTATTAAAATTAATTCAGCTTCTTTATGACGACTGTGCTGTACCCTAATCTCTGTTCCAGGGATAGAAAAATGATTGGCGTTCACTCTCAGCATACATCAAAATGAAACTAATAGACGCAATAGGTAGTATTAGTCACTAAGGATATAACCAATATCAGCCTGTCAGTAACATCTATAATTGATGATCTCTGTCACATCATATCCTGGAGCTTCGGAGGATAGCTCAGTGGAGTCGGGGACAGCCAGGACTTAGTAATGTAACTTTCTTCTTGATACCCCACACACCTCTGCAGAATGAGGACGAATCACATGGTCACGATGGGTTCCGCCCACTGCTTCTGACTGGCCCAGATTCAGGGAGACTCTCTAGGGAATCTAGGAGATCACCCTCTATTTCGTAGGTGTCCCAGATATTTTGTGTGAGTTAACTAATATGATCACTAAAATAAAAATAAAAATTAAATAATCATAGAATCTGACAGCAGAGAAGAAACAGTTAGTCCAGCTCGTCTGATCTGCCCATTTCAGTGTATTGTTTGTGCTTTTTATCTTTTTTATTAGGAGGGGTTTTTAGTTATAAGTTGACACAATAGTTTATTGAGTGCATTGACTGTGGTGTTTGTTACTTGTAGCTTTATAGGGTGGATATTTTACACCAAGCGACGTTACTTTTCCATTTATTGCTTATGTTTTTACTGCTTATCTAAGATAAAATTGTACGCTTGTATCCAAGAAGAAGAAACAGCTGACAATATGAGGGGCAGTCTGGCACGTACTCCTTTTATGGGAGCAGGAATGGTGCGAGCTGATAGGCTTCAGCGAAAGCATCTGTTGTAGCAGACGTAGCTGCAGAATTGCTCAGCTAGGAAAGTGGTTTACATTACTTATGGTAATGTTAAATGTGCTGCTCTTAATGAGATCTGCATATATATTCTTATTTCTTTTCTTTGCATTGGGAAACATCTTTTTATCTGGCTAAACACACTCTGTTGTATAATTATAAACCGTGATTTGAAGTTGTTATTACTGTTATATCCATAGTGAATTTTGGTATATTTGAAATTGAATTTTAATAAAGATGTGTAGAGCACTTTGCGGTATAAACAAATGAAAATAAAATTAAAATGCAGAAAAATTTGCGAATTGATTAAAAAATGTAAACTATAAAGAGAGAGACGTGCACAATGTAACGGAATATCAGATTCCAGCCAAACAGGATGAGCATAGCAACAATTGGGCAAATAAAAGTTTTTGTGACCTATCTATGCTTAGCAACTTAAAATATTGAAATGAAATCCTGCAAATAATATTAGTATAAATAGTGCTTTGTGATGTCACGTTCAAATGGTGTTTGGGGATGTTATGATTTCAGTATTCTTTACAACATTTGGACAGATGGATTTCTTTTCGATGCAATCGAGCTTTCCCCGATGGCGCAAAGGGTGCAATCACAGATCCCTGGGTGGTGGGGATTGCTGAGCTAGCTCACACAGCTTTAAGCCAGCCCTCTCCGTTGTGTTACAGTGATTCAGAGCCGTGACTTAGAATTCTACCGCCTGGGGCTAGAAAGACAAATGCCGCCCCCCCTAGCACTCAATTTTAACCAAATTAACCTAAAATATTCCTAAATTGCGTCCCTCTTCAGCGTTGCAACCTGGACAATCGCCCCCGTCGCACAGCCCTAGTTACGGCCCTGCAGTGATTGGTAGTTAGGGGCATACGGCGCAAACTTTGTGAAAAAGGCCGCTTTGAGGCATTAGTGGGCCCCAGGCTAAAAATTATATTAGTCGTTCCCCATACCTGTTTGCAAATAATGAGGGGTAATTGGCAACTCTGTGTCAATTATAAATAATATATATATATATATATATATATATATATATATATATATATATATATATTTATTATGTTACTTATATTGCAACACTTACTCCCAGCCTTCACCTTAGTCACTCCTATACCTGTGTTGCTCTGTGTTTGTACACTTAGATCTAATAAATCCGCTGCTGAACTATATGTCTGTCTACACAATCCAGACTATTGGTTTAAGTTAATATTATTTTATTATTTGCCTTACCTTGCCCCCCTCCAGGTGACCATAGTCCCTTCTTGTGCTCACCACACCCTACTGACAATCATAGTTACTGCTAGCTCTGGCCTAACTTTAGAAACAACGCCTTTTCCCAGAACACAAGCAGCACAATCTTTATACATATGCATTCACCCAGCATTTTTAGTTAACAAAACCTTGCACTGAAAACTTAAGAAATAAGTTTTACTAAATATTTTTAAAGCTGGCACTTATAACGTCTTAACTAGAGATCTATTCTAGTTTACTAGAAGCCTTCGTGCTGAATTCTGCCAATAGCCTCTGATACCATTAGTAGATGTGATTCTGGACTATATTATTTGAGTGAAAGTTATCAGCGCCAACATAGATTAGCTGGAGTGCAGTAAAGACGTGATAAGGAAAAAGTGAATTTAAAGCAAATGGTGTATCAGCTGAGAAAACACCAGGATGAGGTCACTATTTGCATGGGCCTTAAAATATTTGTGGTTTTACAGAACACAGTCTATCACAGTCCAGCCCCTCCAGTGCCAATGCAGTAATGCACAGCATGCTAGTCTCTTGCACCTAGGGAAGCACACGTTTTAAATTGAATTAGAGTTCAGTCTGCCAGTCATTAAAACACATTATAAACTTCAAGAGAATATTTTCCATGACATGTTGCCATACCTCTTGCAAACTGGCCCACTTGGCACTATTATATATATTCATGGATTATTTTTCTTGAATGACTGATTCAAGCTTAAGTCTATCAGTATTGTAAGCTAGTCAGGAAAAAAAAGTCTCCATATTTTCTTACTTCCTAACCACACAGTTATGATTTTGATTAAGGTGTTATGCAATTGGCTGTCACCGACACTGCAATTATTAGTTTAGACTTCTGGTGATGACCCAATTTTAGTTTCCTCCCCTGTCTTGTGTATTATTCCTTGAAAGCAGGGAGAGGTGGTTAATTGCAGATGTAAAAAGGTTACTTCTTCTGGATTCACATTGCCGTCCCGACAATATCCCGGGTATATGAACCCGGGATATTACTGGGTGACTGAGCCTCCCACCCCGGCAAATTCCCGGAACCTGGGTCTGCCCGGGTCTCCCTGGAAACATCACAAGAGGAGCTTTGATTGACTCCTCTTGTGATGTTGATTTTTTTTTTTTTTTCTTCTTTCCAATAGTTTTCGGTGACACCTGGGTTGCAGGTTTATACCTGGGTCGGACCCTGAAATAACCCTGCAGCTGGTTCAATTCCCGGGTCATCTGACCCAGGTAGATGCAGGGGACCTCGTTCACACTCAGCCTCAATCTCGGTAACCTGGGCTTTTGAACGGGGTATTCCTCATGGGAGGCCTAATAAGGAGCAATAGACAAACAGTAAACTTGGTGGCTGAAGTAATATATATAGTTTTTAGGTTTTGTCATCGAAATTGTGTGCTACCAAACTGTATAATACAATAAAAAAATTACTTACCAAAATGCAAGTGTTAGGATGAATGAAAACGAAAGGATTTCACCACTCACGCATGAAGCATGATTGCTGCAACAATGATTGGACTAAAAGGGATTTTAGAAAGGACATAGCATCTCATGGTCAAGGTGGTATGTGATTGGCAAGCTACAGTATGAACCAATCATGTTCTACCGTCTTTCAAAATAACACAGTCCTGTTTTAAAACTCCTGCAGTGTTATCAATCTATCTTAGACGTGGTTTAGTAAACTGCTAGTCATGAATACTGGGCTTAGGAAATATAATTGTTTAGTACATAAACACTGAGGTTGGTTATTTTATATTGCTGATCATTTAGAATTATATAGTATTCAGTACATAGCGCTCATAACTTCTCAACTAGCTCTCCATAGTCGTGTAGGAGACTTCATAGCTGCCAGGAATAGTGTCAATAAAACACATTACTTACAAGTCTTTGATATCTGTCAGCTTAATTGATCAACTGATTTTTGTAAAAAGAAGCATTTTAAAATTGTATAATAGCTAGATCATTTTATCAATGCACTTTAGAATCAGTACAGTTTTGAGAACTATACAATCCATTACTTTTACATCTGCTTTTTGACATTATTATGCGTTTTGAACAATAATTTTTTTCCTGAAACAGGAAAACACTTTGCCCCATGTATAATTATTAAACAGCTTTTACATTTAACACTATCCAGGTAGGCTCTAATTGTAACAACACTAAGAATGTAAAAAAATGTCACTTACTGAGAAAGCAAAATTTTAAAAATGTCAATTACGATGTGCGCTATGTTAAAAATTTATTTTTCTAGGGGTAACAGAGAATCTGAAATAAGACTCCAAAGAATTAAAGACTGCAATTATTTACTCGTTATTACAGATGTAAAGTGTGGTGAGCTTTCTAGACTTTACCTTTCAAACTGTACATTGATTTATAATCTGACAACATTTCTTAAGTAACTTTTAAACATCGTCTCAATATGCCCTTCGGTGATATGTGTTACTGGAGAGTAGTTGAGATTAACTAGAAAAAGTTGAGTCATTTTGTCCTCGGGATAAATTGCAAACCAGTTAGTCTGAAACCATCAACTTAGTCATGTCTGCATTACGCTACTTCATTTTAACTCTTTTATTTAACATAAGGATATTCATGGAGTTTTATTTCACATTATACAAGAACAAAAGAAAAGAAAAAGATCAGGTACATTGTATTTAAATAATCCCAACTTTTAGTGAAAGCATTTTTCATATTATGCCCATGTCAATCATTAGGTGGTCGTTTGTGATGCAGCAGAGATTTCAAACTGGATTCTGGGTTTACAGCATATATATCCCTAATTTCCAGTGACAATCCCATGTGTTATAATATTCCTATTTGTCAGTATTTATCAACTGCAGGGTAAACGGCACTTTTGTCTGTATATTAGAAGCAATCCTTATAATCTGATGTTGCACTCTGGACTTAATAAATTAATATTTATTGAATGAGAGTATTTAAAATTCAAAAAGTACATTATGATCCAATGAATTAAACATGACATAATGGGTATTATAGTGCACTAAGGTCCGCCAAAACAGCATTTCTTTGCTTGGAGCAAAGTGTCCCTGGAAGTGGTATTAGAAAGTTGGCATCTATGGCTCCTCCAAGCTAGCATAATAAGCTCTTGATTTCTAAATTTGACAGCAATTGGGCCATAGGGGATTTGAGAACAGGGGTGTTGTGTGCATACTTATCTACTCTCGCGGAATGTCTGGGAGACTCTCGAATGTGTCTCCCTGACTCCTAGGAGAGCAGGCAATTCTCCCAAATCTTGTCCCAACGGGCCTTAATGACGAGAGTCATTTTGGCCCTGCCTCCTGGGACAAAATGCTGATTTTACTGCTTAGCCAAAATGGCGTAATTTACCATGCCCCGCCCCCTTCTGCTCTCCCACTACACCCCTCTCCCGGGATTTCACACAAAGGCAAGTATGATTGTGTGCCATGGGGGCAGTGGCATGTTATAGGCTACAGGGGCAAACGCAGGATCTGTAGAGAGGAGTTTCTACGCTACGCCACCAGTGGGCGTGACCATCATGCATGGGGGTGTGGCTATAGTTTTAGACAACTGCTTTCCATTTCTTCCTATCCACATCATATACACAGGTAATTTCTATCCCCATCATATACACGGGGCAAGCCACCTCAAGCATACAGTGCCCCATGCTGGGAGGGGGTTTCCAGAGACTAGAAACCCCCCCCCCCTCGGTTTGCCTATGGGCTAGCCATGGTTTCGAAGGCTTTGGTCACGTTACGCCTTCTCCCGCGATGTTATGTCTGTTCACATGAACTATGGTGACTGGAGCTGGATGCTGGGAAAGCTTAATATAACCTGAAGTTCTTAAAGACTGTAATCTCTCACATACTCTCTATCACAGTACTAGTGCATACACATGGCAGCAGGCTATCTGAATATGTGGTAATATTTAGCATTTTGGTAATAGACCATTCTGAAGATTCTCAGTTGCACTTAGAAAGTTCTGCTTTAAAATTCTGTTAAAGTTCTAAAATTAGCACATTTTTTTAATATTGAGCTTTAGCAGACAAAGCTTCTGTGTTGATCCAGGACTTTACCCCACAGTGCTGCTTGCAGTGATCTTTTTATTCATTGTTTTGTTACAATACATGACTACTTTGTTGCACCTTTGCTGAATGATACAGACACATGTTTATTCAAGGCAAGATAATAAATAAGTTATTATATTTAAATAATTACAGAAATGCAAAAATAGGATTAAATAGATTTATTAATTGTTATGTAAATATTGTATTTTGCCTCTTTGTATTACTGTTCATAGTTTTATGTGTGCTCTCTAAATGACCTCCTAAGGTCCTGGGGAGGGTTTAGTTATTTACCTTTAGTTTCTATCTACTGATTTGAATCAGAGATAATGTTTATTATGTTATTCTGGTTTGTCTGCATTTTACTTGCATGTATACACTGCGGGTACTGCTGCTAACATACTCTCACAGTGACTGGTCTGGAGGTGGAACTTTGACCGGACGTTGTCTAGAAAAAGAACATTAACATAAATAGTAGCCAGTTCAATATTTTATTCATGTTTTAATAAGTCACTCATTTACCAAACATGCGAAGAACGTAGAGTAAATGTTTAACATACATATAGAATTATGCAGGGTTATGTGATAATATCAATCCATTTATAGGATTTATGCTGTATAATATTCCCATGTATTAGGTAGAACCTTCTCCTACATCTACTGACAGTTTGACTCCAACCAATGAATAACATTGATAGAAGAAAGTGTGTGATTTTGTGTAGAAACTAGTAATACTGGAATATATACATTTATTGGTGAACTGAATGTGTATAGTAAACAAAGTCAATGGTAACTATCATCATCATCATCACCATTTATTTATATAGCGCCACTAATTCCGCAGCGCTGCACAGAGAACTCACTCACAGTCCCTGCCTCATTGGGGCTTACAGTCTAAATTCCATAACATATACACACACACACAGACAGAGACTAGCGTCAATTTGATAGCAGCCGAATAACCTACCAGTATGTTTTTGGAGAGTGGGAGGAAACCAGAGCACCCGGAGGAAAATCACGCAAACACGGGGAGAACATACAAACTCCACAAACTATGCCAAGAGTAGTGGCACCTCTCCTTCTGCTTTAATGGATGTGGGGGGTACAGATGGAGAAATTTAAAGTGCCTACTTTGAGGGCTTGCCTGTGGCAAATATAATTGGGTGTGGATTGACCAACCACAGCACTATCTGAGCTGTACGCGCAGCAATATCTTTTGCAGAGACTCCTAGTGCAACCTAGGTGGGGTCTCCAAGAAGTGACTGCTTCAGGGCCCGAAATACCTCTAGGCAACCCTGAATATACGTTCCTGTTGTTATTATTATTATTTGTTCAGTGGCTCCATGATTGGTGCTATTTAGAGTACAGATGCTAATGAAAAACAATAATAACAAATAGGTAGTTTCTAGCATTATTAGGAAATAGCAGTTATAGCTTATATGATTCCCCCGGGTGCTGTCATAGAATGGTAAATAAATGCATTAGTACAGAGCTGAGAGTATTAGTATTATTTTTTATCTTTATTAACATATGTTAATGTAGTGGTTTATACATGCCCTCCTGCACATTTTGCTAAATCATTTGCTTTTAGTTTTCTAGTTTCCTTCTGTGCATTTCAGCCATGACATTGCATCATCAAAGTTAATTTTTATACATTGAGATGCAACACAATGTTTTGTCCAATGCAGAGATCACAGCAGAGATAGTGAGAGAGAGAGTGTGTGTGTGTGTGTGTGCGTGCATGTGTGTGTAGGGGTGTGTAACATATTTCAGGGCAGCATAAAATAACAACTCTGTCTGATGATATAAATACATGGCTAAAAGCACTAGATGCTAGAGAGGAAGATCGATGCATATAGTAAAATTTGTGGAAAGACAGTTATAAGTCCAAAAAAATGAAAGTAGTGTAAAGGTGGAAAAGCCCTTTAACTTTTGATGCAGTAGACAGTTAATTCTGTTATTCTATAAAAATGAAACACATTTTCAGAATCTTTTATTTTTTAAGATCTTTGCTATATTTTTTACAAAACTAGGACCGGCAGCAACAGTAAGACGAACTAAAACTTCGCTTGACAGTATGAATAAAAAATGGTGCTACTTGGTGGGCCAAATGCCCGTTATCTGGAGAAGTGTCAACGTTTCAATGTTCTCTGTAGAATCAGTGGCTCAGTCAGAGATAAGACAAGAAAGTGCGACTATCAGTCTTTTTACTTTATAGATTAATGAATGACTGTCCTGACACTACAATCAATTAGAGAACCCAAGGACTGTCACTTCAAAGTTATTGGAGGATGCTGCCTTATGTACTCTCTAAAAATACATCTATAAGTCCTCCTTCCTACCCAGGGACTGCTACAGTTCTCGGGGTGCAAGATGGAATCCATTCGTCTTTAGTAAAGTTTGTAAAAGAAATATATTCATTGGTTACTTTGAGTTGGACTTAAACTCTTTGCTAACAGAAGTAGCCAGGAGAGTGAGGTATTTTGCTTTTTATTCTTGGGCAGCACGGTGGCTAAGTGGTTAGTACTTCTGCCTTACAGCACTGGGGTCATGAGTTCAGCCCGACCATGGCCTTATCTGTGAGGAGTTCGTATGTTCTCCCCGTGTTTGTGTGGGTTTCCTTCGGGTGCTCCGGTTTCCTCCCACACTCCAAAAACATACTGGTAGGTTAATTGGCTGCTATCAAATTGACCTTAGTCTGTGTGTCTGTCTCTCTCTGTGTGTATTAGGGAATTTAGCCTGTAAGCCCCAATGGGGCAGGGACTGATGTGAGTGTGTTCTCTGTACAGCGCTGCGGAATTAGTGACGCTATATAAATAAATGGTAATAATAATAATTCTTCTTTTTCAGATCAGACCACTAGAAGTAACTTTGCCCAATCCTTGCCTACCTCATTTTTAATGTTAGCTCAATGATAAAATAATAAGTAAAGGTAGGCAAGCTTAGATCTGAGAACCACCTCATAGAAACACTGTGGTCTTCTGTCTTTAATTATATCTTTACTAAACAACATTTAATTGTCCCGTTACCTTCCCTCAGCTGTCAGGATTGCTTTGCATGACCATTGGGCAATCACATGCATATTCCATGGTCTCTGTATCAGCAAGTTCATTAATATATTACATTATACATGACAGTCCCTAGTTACTGACTACGCTAAGATAAATCTCCCTAGCAGAGCGCTAATACAGATAGCAGAGCCCTTGTTTAATGAAAGTAAGTCTTCCTCTGTCTGTACTTTTCCCCAGGCAAATGGAATATAAGGCATAGCGGGCGCAGGAGCCAAGAAGCTGCTTCTAATGGAGCATACCCTCTAATTATTTTATTTAAAATTACAGGAGAACTATTCCACTGGTTGTAAAACTACAAAGTTAATGATGGAAATCATTTAAACTTTGAGTACCTTATGAAGAGTGGATGGTTTCATTTGTCAGAGTATAAACCTGTAATTTGGCCGCTCCGTTTGCAGAGACTGGTGTGTTAACTCTACGTGTCCCCACAAACAATTCTCCATGTTGTTCGTAGCACACCAGCTCCGTCATTTTATATTGTCAAAGAATAAGATCTAAGCCGGCTTTCATGTACCACAATGTGCTTGGTTCAGACGTTTTGATATGATATCCTTTCAGACATAATTTGAGGTACAAGCTCAGCCATCTCTACGCAAT
Organism: Mixophyes fleayi; assembly: GCF_038048845.1. Taxonomy (NCBI): domain Eukaryota; kingdom Metazoa; phylum Chordata; class Amphibia; order Anura; family Limnodynastidae; genus Mixophyes; species Mixophyes fleayi. The sequence continues at coordinate 402,268,049 of NC_134402.1, read as the reverse complement.
TATCACTTTAAAGTGGAGATTTGTAGCAGCTCAGGACAGGATAGCTGGGTTCACTCCTTATACAGACAGCGTGTAATGAACATTTTAGGAACAGCACTATTTGCAGTCTACATAAAAACAACACACATTATACACCTCAGTTTCTGTTTTAGCCGCGCACCCAATTATTTTTTGAGACATTCCTACAAACCCAGATATTTAGTAAATTGAAACAAAATATTCGTGTATTCAAAGCATCACGGCTGATTAAAAATAATAGTAATAAAACAAAAACATCAAGCAGAGACACAATTTGAAATTGTTGGGCCCCTTTTCTTAAACAGATCTAAGATGATTAAACAAAATAGCAATCTGCAAGGCAATCACAGCCAATCTGCTGGCATGTTGGAACACAATTATCTCATTTTCTACAATAATTTCCTGAACTAGTCTGATTGCTGTTATTTCACCATTTTTACTTTATTTTTCTATTTATTTTTTGTCTGTATGTGTTCATATAACGCTTTTATTCTTTTCCCAGCCTTTGGGTCTTTTTTCTTTCTTTTTTTCTTCTTTTTACATATGTGTAATTTTGTGGCTTAAAGCTTGTTGAGAGAGGGATATAGGAAACAGAGGAGAAGAAATTGAAGTGTGAGAGTTGTTAAATCTGGTAATTGATCCATTTGGCTGCAACCTTGACCTACATTTACCTTGAAATATCCCTCCAAGTAAAACCTGGTCAGCTCTTTAAGGGGACTCTGTGTAAAACTGCAAAAAATATAGATGATAGCCTAAAATATTTCTTTACAAGTGACTTTAAAAGCAATATATAGAGCGTGTATCCTACAGGCAAAAAACATTAATGGAATGTTGTGTTCTGCCAATATCCCTCCCATTATGTATAAGATTGATAAATGGATGACTGTTTTGGGGACCTTATTTTATTACAGCGAGATTCATTTTGTTGATTGCCATTGGGCTAATCACCTCATTTTAAAAGCTAGTTAGGTCTATCCACATATGCTTAATAATCTTGGAAATAGAGAAAGTTATGTTGGTCAAGTTGCATTTCAGGCATATAATACGCTTTTTACTTCTGCGTACAAAGCCCTACTTTCTGTATCAGCGCTTTGTGCGCATGTGTAGAAACAAGAAAGTGTATTATACGCAGATAACGCAATACGCATCCAGCTTGACGTGCCCTCCAAAGTTTCACATGTGTTAACTAAATTGAATTATTCCAATAAAATAAAAATATATTACCTTTTGTGGGGCAGTTGTTAATTCAGTATACACCCCACATGCCCACCCCGAAACTCTGTTACCCGATGCAGAGAGCTAGGGGCGGGCTGGGCCGGGGGACAGTGGGCATCGGTCCCCCGGGCCACTCAGAGTGACCGCTGGTCGGGCAGGCTGCCCCCCCTCCCCCCATGGATGTAACATTACCTTAATATTGCATCCACAAACACGCGATGCGGCCGCCTGTGCGCCCCCCGGTCTGCATGTTGCCAGCCCGCGCCTGCAGAGAGCAGACTCTTGCACCCCAGCTCATTCATTCAGTTCTCAGGAACAGCTATTGAGAATTATGGACAGTTTAGCACTGTGCACATTTTTCCTGCATGGTTGATTCTGGGAAATCAGTAATAAGTCCAAACATTCTTACTCAGCTTTTGGGGAAAAATGGGGTTTCTGTTAGGGAGACTCTCCCCCATTTGCTATATGTGTGAGGTAAATGTAATTACAATAAACCTATATGGTGTAAGTATTAAAATGAATGCTTCCATTAAAGAACACACACTAATGTAATCACTTGCATTACTTTAGATTAGCACATCAATTTCCCAAAGTCGTTAAGTGTATTGTAGTTTATTCCTGCTTTAATCAAACGCATTGTAACCAGAAATAGTACTTAACAGTTCTACTTTACATAATAATATCAACTACTGCTTGCTTTTTGTACATAATTATTTGAAATTACACTATTCTCATTTTTTTTTTTTTTTAAAGTACATCTATCAATAAAACATGTTTCATTTACAATTAAACCCACTCTCTTTCTTTTTGTTGCTGATTTTAATATAGTGAATACCATTTTTATGTAGTGCTGTATAAAGAAACAACACTCTTTCCTGTCCAAATCAAGCTTACAATTAGCAAACCAACAGCGACACCTATTGGCCACACTACTATGAAAAACAGCAGAAAATAATCTCTGACATATATGATAATATAGGTGATTTATTCAGCAGAGCTTTTAACAGATATACATTTAAATAAGCATGCCAAATGAAGTCAGGGACTTTTATGTATAGGTGCTGTAAGCCATAACAAATTTGCTTCTCATTTTGTAAAATATAATAAAACAAGGATGAAATCTCATTGGTTGCTATGGGTTACAGTTTATTTTTCCTTTGCACCATTTTTTTTTAATGTCCCCCATTTACACAACACTTGCATGAAATGCATAACTACACAGTAACAGGCAATTTTCTAGCACGCAGAAATAGAAATAAAAACATATGCAAGTATATTAATTTTGGTTATTTATTTCTAAAACATCATTGCCTCAAAATCCTGCTGGGTTTTTTTATTTAGTTTTTTTTCCATAGATACCCGTCTACCATGTCTGACATGTGAAAGGCATCGTATCATTCTTTAGGAATGTCTCTATGGTGAGGAATCAGTCATGAGGTAACTTTCTTTGAAAGGAAGCAGAGCAGTGATGGAGATGGCCTTTTATGAAGTGGTACATAGTTATGGAGATCTATTTTTTTTAAATATATCTCAAGTTTAATCTGATTAATCAGTTATGACTTCTTCTTTTCAGAGAACAGCTCGATTCACACGGTATGCTTTTTTTCTTTTTACCTTTTAGTCTGCTTTGATTAACCACCCGTGTCTTCTTTTGGAAGAGGAGCTATGAAAGACTTCAGTTTTTTTCTGTTTCTGTATTTCGAGGATTAATGGGAAAAAGTCATGCTTTGTCACAAGACAGTTTTTCATGTTAACAGTGGCAAAACAAGGAGTTGCTCTCCCCTAAGACTTTTTCCCTATGAGACAGTGATGTCCTTTAAGTCTTTGTGAAATGTGGGTATAAATCAACGTTTCAGGCATAGTACATTGTGAGTTCAAAATTACAGCGTTTTTTTTTTTTAATATGCAAGCAGGCTTAACTCTAGTGGCTTAAATCCATGAAGGCCGAACTTAAGCTGGCGTTCACATCATTGAATATCACCAGATTTTTTTTTTTTTTTATAGGTCCAAGTTCCCCGCATGGTTTTTCAAAAGATTAGATTAGAAGTTAAGTTTCCCTGAGCCCCTTTCACAGCGTCATGCCCAAGGGTTTTTTTAATAGGCATTAGTTAGGCCCAAAAATTGAGAAGACATTTGTGAAGTCTACTTGACGTTTGGTACAGAATTGCCTTTTATATTTTTTCCATGGGGGGGAAGAAGTCTTCTTAGGAGTAAAAGACTGTGGACTAATCTCTCTCTATCTTTTAAATAGGAGAGCTTGAGGTTACTGGCACGAGGTCGTATCCCAAATGTAAGCTGTCAAAAACATTTCAAGATGTCCAAATGTGACGATAAAACCTTTAGAGATATTTTATGCAGAAATAAATCTTTATAGGGTGACTGAAATAGGGCTATAAGTGAGATTGTGAAATATATTTAAAACTTCTTTTTTTATTTTTTTTATTTAGTAATTTAATTAAAGCTGGCATGCAAGTCATTAGTGTCTGTAAAGATTAATTTTTGGAACTGTGTATTGGCTTCATGTGAAGATAATACCTTATTATCTTGTAAGAAAAATAAATTAGATAATTGTGACCATCGTGTTGCCTATTATGGACACCCCCGAACTCTGCAATCTGGAAGTTTTCAGGATGTTATCAGTGCACATTAGAAGGTTTAGGTATGTATTTAATATGCAATTTCCCTTAGGAATCCCATCTGCTCCATTTAGTAAGATGATAGGTACTACAACTGATATCACATGAGGGAATAATTTAGGTTTCTCAAAGCACAGAAGGTTACAGGCTTATTTGTGAGTTATAAATCTCCTTTAAAGCCCTTATTACTGATGAATTAGACTACGGTAAACATTGACTTGTATTAAGTTGTTGAAGGATGTAGACTCCTCCCTACGTGCAGTACAAGCACCAGTTTTGTCATCTGAAGCCATTTTTGCCCATCGATTTACCAATAACTAGTAAGATAAGTGAGGTAGAAATAGGCTCTGATATATCCTTGTGTTTCTGATAGCTCTTTTTGTTTCTATCCAAATCCTTTTACTAGAAATATTAAGTTTCCCATCATTTAAAATTGAAAATTAGAATACGTTCCTATGACTGTTAGTCCTTATTCTGGACCTAAAATGAAGTATGAGTTGGATTTAATGGTTTGAGCAAACTTCAGTTCTCATGGTGCTCAGATTTTTCAGTTGCAAAATTAGGATAGCCCATACTTGCCAACTCTCGCTGAATATCCGGGAGACAGCCGAAATCTGGGTCAGTCTCCCGGACTCCCAGAAGAGAGGGCAATTCTCCCGATTCCCGACCGGCTGTGGAAAAGTAAATGGAGGGGGCGGGGCTTATTGACGGCATGGATGCGTCATTGTGGCCCCACCCCCTTGTTTTATTGGTCAAAAAGGGTGATGACAGCTTTGGGGGCGGGGCTAACTGCACAATTCTTTGAGCCCCGCCCCCACCTGACCCCCGGGCCTCCCGGGACACAAGCTGCCAATGTTGGCAAATATGGGATAGCCTGTCATGCAAGTTTTTATTGGTTCAGTCCACAAAATGGCTTCCTCCTTTATATGTATATCTCCCAACACTCTGACAACATCCACCCACACCTACCCAGACCCCCTTCAAAACTACTCCTTTTGTGTGGAACCCTGTCCTCTTTGTACAAGCCCCGCCCATTTCAAGGTCAACGCCTTGGGACTGTCCTGCCAATATCAGGGCAGCTCGGATGTATGAATATGTGTTAGTGACAAGTTCACCGTTAACTTGTGCAAGATGTTGTATCACAAACATTTTAAATGCTCAGCATAACTGAACATACTGAACTGACCATTAATAATGATTTAAAAGGGGGTATGCTTATGCCATAAACACATGTGAAAAGATAGAACTATAATAGGGATTTTTAAGTGCCTTTAACGAGTGCATGACATGAACAGGAAGAGGATGTGCTCGGGTAAGAAGTCATTCAGCTGCGTTTTGAAAGTAGAGATCATTTAAGGAATTATTGCTTTCCCCAAAGAGAGCCAGAGAGAGCAGGCCCACTGAACAGGTTCCAAAATGGGGCTAATGTAAAACGGTACAGCGTTCTGTGTTATTCTGGTACTATATGAATAAAGAATAATAATAATAATAATTAATAATAATTAATAATAATATATTTTGTTGCCAAGCATAGTGTATTTTAAGAGCACCAGACATTTTTTATTCTATTTTTGTCTTACAGCTGTTATCTAAAGTAACAGATAATCTGCTGCCAGATGACCCGAAGGGACCTACTTATGTTTGTTTTTCCCATTATATTTTCTGGCCTGATTGGATTGATTGTATTCCCTGCCCTCTGTTTGAAGTGGTGAGTTGAGAAAAGACAGAAGGTTCAGGTCTCTAGAGACAATGGGTTTCGCATTAGTCGGTCAACTTGCTTTCTATGCTTGAAGTTAGGGCACTGAAGTGAGAACTTGTCCGTGGAATCTGCGGCCCTGTTTAGTTAATACTTACATGAAATGCCGGTAATCACAGGGACAACCCTCAGGCTGTGCCATGCTGCCTTTATCAAAATGGGTTTTATTATTACAGACATCCAGGGGCATGTTCAGCCTCCGTTCAGTAGGGCTTTAGGGTTTCTATGTTCTTACCGAGTATATATACACGTATGACACATAGCATTAAGCAGTAAGTCTATCTAGTATGCTCAGTAACTAATAGTGTGCGGGTCCCGTGTATTGCAGGCCTACTTCACGCTGGACGTTATCTTCACTCTCACTTAGGGCCTGATTAAAGGTCACAGCCCCCCCCACCACCACCACCACCACTGTGTGTGTAAATATATATATATTCTATATATATTACACAAAATTGTAAGATATTAATTAATCCATATAACACACTTCATTCTACCTTTCATTTCTTACCTGATCTTGCAGCGGAGACTACCTGATGTTCTCTCTTGCTTGTTCTTGGAGCGTTGTTGCCCATTGGCTTCTGGAAACTTGGAGCCCTGTAGTTAAAATGTGCAACAATTGTATTATAGTGCAACATTTTAACAAACCATGAATGATTCAAACACATCATTCTATTATGACCATATAAAACAACCCCCTAGTACAGATATAGACAATAAAATGAATGAAAATTATTTACAATAATATACTAACATCTACCAGACCTGACTGTCTAGTATTTAGCCATCTAGTTACTGCCACACTACAGAGAACATGCCCCCCGCCAGCCACTACATCTCCCCAGCCACTTTTATCAACCCCCACCAGAAGGTTTGTGACACCCACCATCCATTTCATCAACCACCCACTCAATTGCTCACCCCCCAGTTAATTTGTCACCCTCCCCATAGTCAATTCATTAACCCCCCCTCAGTCACATCATTAACCCACCCCCCTCAGTCACATCATTAACCCCCCCCAGTCACTTTATTAACCCACCCCCCTCAGTCACTTCATTAACCCACCCCCCTCAGTTACATCATTAACCCACCCCCCTCAGTCACTTCATTAACCCCCCTCAGTCACTTCATTAACCCCTCTCAGTCACTTCATTAACCCCCCCTTGCAGTCACTTTATTAACCCCCCTTGCAGTCACTTTATTAACCCCCCCTTGCAGTCACTTTATTAACCCACCCCCTTGCAGTCACTTCATTAACCCCCCCCCCCTTGTAGTCACTTCATTAATCCCCCCCCAGTCACTTCATTAACCCCCCCCTTGATATTTAACAAATAGATGTCTTCTGCTCCTCTGCACTTCTGTCTTCTTGACAGTGACAGGCAGCTAATAGCACATTGCATGCTGTTAGCTGCCCTATCAGTGCAGAAAGTGTGGTCATGTGCTCATCTCACATGACCACACTAAGCTTAGCACCGCAGCTGCACTGACAAGGCAGCTAACAGCATCGGATTTGATGTTAGCTGCCTGCATCAGTGTAATTAGATACACTGACAGTCAGGCCGCCCCCTTGAGACCAGCGGCGGGCAATCATTGAGGAGGCAGCGTCGGACATTTTAGGTAGGAAATATTTTTTTCTAAAAGCTTGCTAATTGTTCCGGTGCTGCGCCCCCTAGCGACCCAGCTCCCCAGGCTGCAGTCTGATCATCCTAATAGTAGATCAGGCCCTTCCCTTACTCACTTTGCTGTGAATAAGTTGATCTACATTACAACTTATTTGTGTAATCTGTTAACTAGTTGTTGCCTGGTTGTTATAAAGCTTTTTAGTCTAATAATGTACTATGTACTGTACTATGGATCGTAGCTGTTTGTGTATTGTATACTACTGCCTACGTATTCTACTTTGTAGGAGAGTTCCAAGGGGCAAATGCATGTGGGTTGGAGCCTGACCACACAATAGTCATCATGGCCCCCTCACTGGCTGCGTAATGTCCAATTTGTGCCTTCGCACAGCAGGGGGCAGGGAAATGATGACACAATTCACAGTGAAGCTCATTATCACTTTACAAGAAGAACGGGAAGATCTGGGAGGGTGGCCTACACTTCCAGGAGTACAATCCCTGACATTCCGTGAGTGTAGGCAGGTTTGTTACAAAATAATATATAACTACAGAATAATGTGACCACTTATACCCGACCCCCCTCTGTCATTATTGCAATATTACCTTAATATGTTAGTCTTTCTTTTTTTAAGCTTATTCATTCAATATTAAATAACTTGTAAAAGTAACATACTTTCTGTTTTTGTTTTCCCAATCTCAGATCTGTATGTTTTTAAAATATTTATATAATGATTGTTCTATCATCCAACCTGCACCTTTATTGCAATTTTGACATCTGTGTTAGTGCACAGCTTTTTATTATAACCCTGGCCTAAAGACACCATCGAATCAGCTGGTTTGCTCTCTGAAAGAAGCACACCCAAATATTTTTTTTTGGATTGTTGATTCCTCTTTAAAATATCAGCCGTGCACTCACTAGTATAGCATACAATCTCCCAATCTACCTTTTATAATGGAAAAAAAACATATGTAGAGTTAGGTGCTACATATTGAAATAAGCATTTCCTCTGCAGGAATTTTAAATAAATGTTATATCTTATTAGAAAACTAGTAATATTTTTTTTTTACTCAGTTAAGGGCTACCATCATCGGATAATTAAGGTAAATTCATAGAATGTATAGCACAGCATACTACAATAAAAACTATTTTGACTGGGTGGAAGAAAGAGCTTATTCGTGTAATTTCACATTTTCTTTCATATGTGAACTACACGGGATCTTGCAGGATTTCTATCTGGAAGTTTTATTGCTGATATAAGTTTTCTGAAATACATTCACATATCTTCTTGGGAGAATTCATTTGCTGCAGATGCTTTGAGTGAATGGGGAGGATTCTGTCAGCATGTCCGAGAATCAGAACGGCACAGAACACATGTGGGGAATCATGATCATTTCTAGTCATTAATAGCTTTCTAAGCCATGACATAGCCACAAAAGAATGTCAAATCTTTCATCCCTTCAAAATGGGAAAAACCTGTTGAGCTATCTGGTAGCAAGGCCCTCATTCATCTGACACTATTGCACAGTAATGTCTGTTGTTTAGATGAAGGTGTTAAAGGCTGTAAGAAATTTGAGTAACTGATAATTCCACTTGTTTCACTTTTATACTCACCATTATCATTGCTGGGATGTTATATGTGTTATTTGTTTCATTTGTTTTGTATGACACTGCACTTCTGTTTTATGGAAATGAAGTTATTGTGCTGTGTGCTGTATGCTGGCTATACTAAGACAACCACTATTGCCTGGACTGAAGTGCTTAATTAAAGGTCTGTATAAACTAGACAACAACCAGAAGTTTGTCATGCACTAGCCACCAGGTTAGAGGTTTGTTCTAGTCACCATATTTCAGGTCAAACTCTAGCCACCAGATTGGAGGTATGATTTGTGTACTAGCCACCAGATTGGAGGTATGATTTGTGTACTAGCCACCAGATTGGAGGTATGATTTGTGTACTAGCCACCAGATTGGAGGTATGATTTGTGTACTAGCCATCGGATTGGAGGTGTGATTTGTGTGCTAGCCATTGGACTGGGAGTATGATTTGTGTGCTAGCCATCGGATTGGAGGTATTATTTGTGTACTAGCCATCGGTTGGAGGTATGATTTGTGTACTAGCCATCGGATTGGAGGTATGATTTGTGTACTAGCCACCAGATTGGAGGTATGATTTGTGTACTAGCCATCGGATTGGAGGTATGATTTGTGTACTAGCCATCTGATTGGTTGTATGATTTGTGTACTAGCCATCGGATTGGAGGTATGATTTGTGTACTAGCCACCAGATTGGAGGTATGATTTGTGTACTAGCCACCAGATTGGAGGTATGATTTGTGTGCTAGACACCAGATTGGAGGTATGATTTGTGTACTAGCCACCAGATTGGAGGTATGATTTGTGTACTAGCCATCGGATTGGAGGTGTGATTTGTGTGCTAGCCATTGGACTGGGAGTATGATTTGTGTGCTAGCCATCGGATTGGAGGTATTATTTGTGTACTAGCCATCGGTTGGAGGTATGATTTGTGTACTAGCCATCGGATTGGAGGTATGATTTGTGTACTAGCCATCGGATTGGAGGTATGATTTGTGTACTAGCCATCTGATTGGTTGTATGATTTGTGTACTAGCCATCGGATTGGAGGTATGATTTTTGTACTAGCCATCGAATTGGAGGTATGATTTGTGTGCTAGCTATCGGATTGGTGGTGTGATTTGTGTGCTAGCCATCTGATTGGTTGTATGATTTGTGTACTAGCCATCGGATTGGAGGTATGATTTGTGTGCTAGCCATCGGATTTGTGGTGTGATTTGTGTGCTAGCCATCGGACTGGGGGTATGATTTGTGTACTAGCCATCGGATTGGAGGTATAATTTGTGTACTAGCCATCGGATTGGAGGTATTATTTGTGTACTAGCCATCGGATTGGAGGTATGATGTGTGTACTAGCCATCGGATTGGAGGTATGATTTGTGTACTAGCCATCGAATTGAACTCATGACCCCAGTGCTGTGAGGCAGAAGTGCTAACCACTTAGCCACCGTGCTGCCCAGCATTGTACACTTGCCAATAAGGGGTGTCACTTTGCACATTAGCCACTAGAATGGCCTCTGTATTGTGGTCACCATAATGAGGCGAGAGGCAGGCAAGGACTATTTTTCAGGCTGATGGTGACCCTGTCCTCTGTGCCTTATCCCACAGCATCCATTAGAAATGGCTCTCTGCAGTTTTTTTTCTTTTTACACCCCACCAGGAAACCAATGGAGACCATTTATTACCCTCTAGTTTTGCCATTTTAAAGTTGTTTCTCAGCCTACTTAGATGAATCAACTTTTCTTTGCTAAAAAGTCACCTGTCAAAGAATCCTATTACTGAAAGTCTCATTGTTCACAAATTAACATCAGGAATGCATTTGGAGAACTACCAAGAACTTGTTATAATTGCTCACATGCAAGTAAAAGCTTTGCCCATGTATTCATTATTTGATGCAAAGGATTAAGTGTGATTACAAAGATGACATTGCAGCTTCTCTGCTAATAGGTAAATCAGTGTTTATGCCAGAACCATTCTGATTCCTCGCAGAGAGAAGCTTTGATACGGTACTAAGGCATACTGCTAAGTTTTATGTCACAGTGATGGCTAAGCTTAAAAATGACTGTGTATGTACAAAGTAGAATATTAATCAAGACTAATTGCTGGCACTGACGATGAAACACAAAAGGTTAGATCAGAGCAAGTTCTGCTCTGTAATTAGTGACTTTTAGTACCAGTGTAATTACTGTAAATTTAAGGGCATTTTGTTTATGGAATCTCTGCTTCAGAACGTTCAATTAGTGCTCCAATCCAGTGGTATGGATATAGCTAAGCAAGTATAGTAACCATAAATTACCTAGTTCTGTGTTGTTCAAGGGCCTTAGCCCAATATGCCTGCATAGAGTTGTAATGTTATAATTAGTATTCTCTGGGTCCCATTGAGACTAGGTTGATCTGGTTCAGATTGCTCTTTATTTTTTACCTCCTTCACCCTCCTTCATAATAACACACAGCAACAAAATACACATTTCCAATTACCCACACCCTGCACAGTCCCAGTGACCAGGTCGCACACTCCCATTTCCAGCCCACAGAGGTACAACAGGAACTAGAATACGTTAGTAAAGTTAATAATGTCAGTAGTGAGCACTCATTCCTATAATATTTGTCAGGGATAGATTAAGGTACAGGACCAACTGCTGGCAAAAAAAAAATAAAGTATGATCACAAATCATTTCTATGCCTCTCATCATCCCTAAATAGTGCGGCCCCTAGACATATGCCCAGCTTGCCAACATGGCAAATACAGCCTGAGTGTAGAAAGCCAAAAACAGTGCTGGGAGCATTTGTATGACAAAACCATTGACAGATTGGATCTTGATATATTCAGTGGTTGTACTGATGCTGCTCTGCGGGCTTAAAATGGTAAACTTACTAAATTATCAAGGGTTCTGTCATTCTTAAAAATGTGGGGAGTTAATTAGGAAATGGAGCAATCAACCAGCGAGAATATATTAGAAAATCATGTATGCTCTGCTGGCAGCGTGCTATTATGATTAAAAAGCTTTCTATCCTTTATTTCTGAGAGCTGATCCTTGTAGGAAATCTAACATGTAGCATCCTGTTTAAAGTTCACACTAGTGGGAGTGTTCACATCTGAGATTCATGCACGGCTTCCTAGTTATTTACAACCCATTCTATTACTGCTCAGCAGGCTAATGTATCATTGTGTATTGCACTTTCACTCCTACTAATACAATGAATTGTGAGACACATTACCAAGCCCCTGCTGTTTGCATTAGAAGAGGTATCATTTTCCTTCATCTTGTCAAAGTATGAAGGCAATTGTAACCCTTACAGCATCTGTAGTATAACCACAGCTGACACTGGAAAGCAATTTAGGCCAAAGTCTCCTGCTGCAAGGAATCTGATAAAAAAAATAATACTTCAATTTAGTACATAGGCCCCTCTGGGGTCTGCCGGACAATTCCTGGAAACACCCTATTTCTGTATTGAAGCAGCAATATAATAATGTGATATAGAGATGAATTGCTGAGGAGGCTAGGTGACTGGCCCTCTATGGCTTACTGTCATCAAAGCTGTAATTTTACTCCGTATCAGAAATATATTTATATCTAACTGAAGTTATTATATATGGCTGAGTTATCAAGCCGTGAGAATTTCTTTCTTTTTAGGCCTTGTGATGATATCAGCCTTTTAAAATGACACTGCTATAATAGCGAATGCTTTACAACAGATAAATCCACATTCTGATGGCCTGAGGATTAGGCTAGCTTGCTTTCAGTCCTCTGAATAAAACTGTATTTTCATGTGTCATTTTATAAAATAGACTGTATTTCATGCTTCACTCTTTACTTACTAGTTTAACTACCATGTCTTCTTCATTCTTCCTTCTTCTGCTTCTTCCTTCTTCTTCTGCTTCTTCTTCCTTCTTCTTCTTCTGCTTATTCCTTCTTCTTCTTCTGCTTCTTCCTTCTTCTTCTGCTTCTGCTTCTTTCGTCTTCTTCTGCTTCTTCTTCCTTCTTCTGCTTCTGCTTCTTTCTTCTTCTCCTTCTTCTTTCTTCTTTCTTCTTCCTCCTTCTTCTTCTTTTTCTTCCTATTATTATTATTATTATTATTATTATTATTATTATTATTGTTACTATATTTTATTTGTATAGTTCACCAACATATTACTTAGCATTTTACAATTACAGTATGTTATTCATGACAATCTGCTCCTCTAGAGACACACAAACCAACAAACAAACTAGGGACAATAAACCTTCCAGTAGATTTTTGGAAGGAAACCCACACAAACAAGCAGAGAACATACTGCCATGTCTGTGTCTCTGAGAAAGTCTGTTCCACTTAATTTCTAAGTACATAATTTACCATGTCTGCAGCTACGTGTGTGGATCTTTACACTGTTTCACGTACTTGGTCATAGCAAAACTTTGCTATTCCCATAGCAATACCTTTATTGCAATAACTTTATTTAGTGCCTCCGGAACGGTTGTGAAGTCACTCCGCGGCGATGTAACATCACGGATTTCTCTTTGCTCCCGTAGAGGTGCGAGGAGGAATCCGCGATATTGTGGTACCGTAGTACCTGAAAATGTGCGCAGAGGAACATCACTGCTAATTGAATATGCCCCTATACATTTATAAAACACAGTTTAGCTACAGTTCAATAAATGATGATTTAATTTTGTGTACTTGGGGCAAGTCATCCCTACTGCATGGGTTTACTGAATAGTTAATACAGAATATTTCAATCAGCCTTAGGACAGGGTGTACAATGACGATTTTAGGTTAGTGGTATTTCTTATATTAAATTGTGTTCAGATGTACAGTGTATAAAACAAACCACAACATGATAAAATAATAAACTAGCTCCAGTCTCTGATGATTGGGAGTCATCTCCTCTCTTTGTTGTATAGATTTGTTTGCATATAATAACCTTTCTTTGTTGTTTAACGCTGAGCACAGGATTTGGATGGTAAAGCCCCAAAGTAATTGCCTAAATTCCTGCATACAGCCTAGCTAAGCGGGGATTCTAAATGATCTAAAATAATGGTTGAAATGTGCAATGTGCCACAATATTAATATTGCCCAAACATAGTTAATAAATGGAGAAAAGCCCTAACTGTGGCAAAAACATGTGGTAATGTAAGATAATAAGATTCGCTGTGTCTTGCCAGCGATAGATTCCCATGGGGATGCATACTTAATAAGGATCATGGTGGTACAAGTACCACCAACCGCAGTCCTTCTTCTGTTTTTGTCATCTCTTTTTAAATAAAGATTTTTTTTAAATTCTCAACGCTTTTGAAGTATTTTTATAATTTTTTTTTCACTCCGTGGAAGTAATTTTCTATCTCTGTGATAATTGTCGATGGAGAACTAGTCCTTTCACCATGCATTAGGCTCATTTGTATTAAATGACGATGGAATGTAGATAGAGAGGATAATAAATAGACGTAAGTAGATAACATTCTTAGACTTAGTATGTGGCCACACATAAATTGTACCTCTTCAGTTTAGATCATGCTAGTTTGAGCTAAAAACCTGTTGACTCAGTCATTATAGACACTTAATAAATTCAGACATTTTATACAGAAGAAATGCCACAATACATAATAATGAAGAGATATGTGAAGTCCTGTGTATAGAATGCATATCGAAAGTGCCATAAATTATGTTCTGGTAGTGATGACAATGCAGCCAATGGTACCAGTGTATACAATGTCTTCAGGCACATCTGTCATGTCCTTTAATCAGCAAAGATTTATTGTAAATAAATACCACCCACCGTGCACGTTGGCTGTACTAGACTTGTATGCTAGTTCTTCCTATTTCTAATGGACTTATTTAGTGGAGGAACTGATTTTAATGGCAGTTATCATCCTTCTGTAAATTAGTCTATAGTTCTTAAATTCAGTCACTTAAGCTTTTAACCACTGGTGCAAATAGTGCAAATGGGCTCTCCAGGAACAACCATTGAGATATTAGGACGTTAAGTCACAGTACAAACATTTAAGTTAAACGGGATGATCAAAGACAGTTTTCTATTCACACCATGTTCTTAAGGGCACTCAAGTTGCTCCTTTATTTTTTGCTTTGCTCCTAACACTAAACTAGGTCCATTATGTACTAGTGATGTCACTGGCTTATAGATAGATAGATTGATTCAGTTCTCCTTGGTGCTGCTTCCACTGCATGTAGGTGATGTGCGCTCTTTGTATAATACTGCTAATCATCTGCTTTCATCCATGCAACATCAGGACAGAATTAAAGCTTAACATTGACACAGAATACATTTACTTACATATGCTTTAATCATTCATTTTGTTACAAATGTTAGACTATAGATATTTATATTGTGTGCTGTTTGATTAAGAAAAAAGTCACAATTTAAGCCTTGACTATCTTATTGAAAGGATTTTGGTACATTAGAGCTGTAAGAGTTAACTTACAGCGTCAGTGCGGCAGTCTCAAGTGATATGTGTATAAGCGGCTCTGCTGGCCGCCAGTACACACATGTGCTGTAGAACTGTAGGCTTGTAAGAATAAAGCGATAACAGAAGAAGGAATGCGGTGGTACTTGTGCTCCCACAATCCTTGTTGAATACGGTATCTATCACTTTGTTATATATGACGTAGGGCTATCCTTATTAGTTTAAATAATGTATATATTTCAGCTGTTGGTAATGCAGCCTATCCACTGATTGGAGACCAGTGACATCACTGATAGACGCAGTTCCAGTTATTTTACTAGTCTATAGTAAATTGATAGATTGCATTAACAAAATGGCTGCTTTGTTGACAGGTAAACCTAATTAAAAAAATACTTACAGGCTGTTATAAACTACTATCTAACTTATCTGTTAGGCTGGGTACACACTACAGTGTTTTCAGCTGATTATCAGGTCAATCACACGATAAACGCCCTTTCGGTCCGATATCGCATTAGTGTGTACACTGCAGCGATGAAAGATTATCACTCCAAAGCGTATTGTATTGTTTCATTTGATTTTTAAGCTGGACTAAAACTGCGGGTCAGTGATTGAACGATGTCGTTCCAATTCTGCAGTGTGTGTGCACTAATGACTGGCAGTGTCCATAGATCTCTATGGAGTGTGCAGAGTCAGGATCTTTTCAGCCAATGGTTATGACCGATAAAGAGCACAGATCTGACAGTAAATTGTGTAAAACACGTATAGTGTATACACATGAATCCGTATGCTGATCAGGATATTTTTTTTCTGAAATCGATAAGGATATCGGGAGCAATTTGTTACAGTGTGTACTCAGCCTTATGCTAGAGCCAGTGCAATGCTTTGAAAAGTCTACACTAGAAAAGGCAGCCCTATGTACAGACCCAATTCAGATATTTGCCTATCATTCATATCATACAGTATATCTTGTACAAGACCTTGTATATCACATTGCTGCCATGTCCTTTTCTTTATTTTCCTAGAAACTCCATATTAAATGACTTTGTTGCGCTGCAATGATTTGTAAAGGGGCCTGGAAAAATTGATCTTGGGTGATATCTTTTTTTTCCCTTATATAGGTGGCACTTGTATTACCGGGGGCGCTTTGCCACCCTCTGCAGCTAGAGGCAACACTTGTACTATACCTCGCACAGGCTCCATGGTCGCTGGATCATCAGCTGCTCACTGCAGCATGGAGACTAACAATATAGGGGGAGTAATAATACCTCGGTCCTCTCCTGCCTCTACTCCTCTCATACTGACAGTGATTGCAGGAAAGAGATTTGTTGAATTGGGGAGATGCACATTGGTGGCCAGGAGGTGAGGTGAGAACCACGTCACTGCCTCCCCTAATATGGTGCGGCCTAACATGAGGAACGGTTCTGTGTATTACATTAAAATGTCAGTTTAATGTATCCATTACCAGGGATTTATAATAAAAACGAGCTATACACTGAAAGATATCTCATTGTTAACATACTTTTCATCTGATCTCCATGCTGACATATTGACTCCAGCATATTACTTCTGTAGATGATCTGGCCCGAGGCTGTTTGATATGCAGATTTTTTTTAATATTTTTTTTCCCCCCCTCCGTTTTATAGTATATGATGAGGGGAGGGTGGCGAGACAAACGGGGAGCCAGTGCGGCTGCATTATAATGTGTCTGTCAATTTAAAATAATTACACTGAAATCACTGAGCTGAGGATTTATTATTTTTTTTAATAGAACTCATCACAGAAACACTGATGCCTGCCTCTTGAATCAGACAAAATAATATCTCCCCGGCCTTCCAGTCCCCGTCTCTGCCTATTTGTCAGGGATGAAACAAGTGGTCATAAGCTAGGAAGCCAAGAGTGATTGCTAGTAGTGATCAACAACCAGCACTTAAGTGCGGTGAGCAAAAAAAATAAAAAATCTGGAACGAAGGAAGTGTAGGTATTCCCCAGGGGAGCTGATTGCTGATTCACTGGACCTTTAGCTCTTTTATTCATTCTTTCTTTTTTCTTTATTTCTCAGTGAATCATGGTCGTGCTGAGCAAAGATTTTTTACAGATTGTCATAAAGACTATCATTGCAGAGGGGCATGTCTGGAAATGTGTACTTAGAAAAAAAAAAAGAAGAAAATGTGATTTCTAATATTGTAGAAGGCATTAACTTAGTCTGCACGGCCCTTTGCATTTATAAATAGCTGTGGCCCTGAAATACAGTGTTGAATAGTTTTTTTTCTCTCCCTTCCAGCGTGCCAGAAGGGTCTTTATGAAAAGATAAATCTTAAGTCCTTGTTGCAACGATGCTCACAAAAGCAGAAAATTCATAATGTAACTACTAGAGATGTAGGAGTGTGAATATAGAGAGCCATGCTTCAGAAAGCAGCGTGTCATTATTAATAGAATATTCTCATCTTGGGTGTTGATGTTTACTTAGTGCGGTGGTTTTACAATCTGGGTTTTGCCGTTACTGACAAATCTTTTTTCACTTTTGGGAAGATCTTTAGTCGCCTGTTGGTAAGGCCTTGTGAAGTTTATTTGTTTGGGACATCTAAATGCTGCAAGTGAATCAAATTTCAGACAAGAATAGAAAAATCTCGCTAAGTTAGAAGCCTGTGAAAGCAGCTCCGAAAGATACTTATGAAAAATAAAGCTTTATAAGGCCAGGGAACGGTGCAGCTTCCCTGGACCTGCGTGCTTCCATTGATGAAGAAATTGGCCTGTGTTTTTTTTAAAATCTCTGTAACGTTCTTTCAGTGATTCATGCTAGGGAGGTTGTAAATGAGCTCCTCGCTGAGACAAGGTTGAAGGTCAAAGTGTAGTGCCAGCTGCCCGGCCGGCCAAAGAACAATGATGCATCCTTCTACACTGAAGGAAGGAACATTCCAGCATAATGTTGTATTGGGCTCCCGCTATTCTTTTTTTAAGCTAATGTCACAATTCTCTTCAACAGGATTTTTATGGTATCTATGAAATTAACCTTGCTGCTAGGATTTCCCTTTGATATGCTCCACAGTTTACCTACTTCCTGTTTGCCGGTTAAAGTATCTTTACTAGCGTTTCCTCTGGAGCTCGACATCCTGTGATTTGTCATCTTAAATTACCTTCTCCTTTCCTCTTTCAGCGCCGTAGTGACAAGAAGTGGCTGTGCAGACACTCTCCACTGCTGTTACTATTCAATATAGACAGTCAAATGAAATAAACTATAGTGTATTACCAGAAAGGATCAGCAGTGTACTAGGTAAATGATTAACCCCAGAAATGGTCGTCATCATGACCCGCTTCCCACTAAGCAATACTGAGATTCCTGTCACTGTGCAGCAGGGGGCGGGGCCATGATGACACCATTCTCAGCGAATTGCGTTATCGTGGCTCTCTCCCTGCCCACTTTGCTAGGGTAGTGGCCGGAATACGGGAGCGTGGCCTTCACTACAGGGAGACTGGATGGACTCTCTGAAATTCATGAGTCTACCGGACATTCCAGCAGAGTAACTGTCCTGAATCTGGTGGGGTAGTCCTGAGTTTGGATGACTGTCTCGTTTAGTCAGGATTTGGTCCGACCTCAAGGACAGATGGTAGGTGTGTCCGTGAAGGCAGAGCTGCGTGCATCTAACAGTAGTGCACACAGTTTTGCCTGTGTACTAGTCTAAAATTTGTCTAAAATGAGGATATATGTCTTAAGTGCACCAAGCTCCCCAGCACCCCCTTTGCAGCGCTATATGGTATTAGGTGGGCCTCAGTCATTGGTTTCCCTGGTGGGCTGTTCATGCCCCAGTCTGACACTGAGTATCTACTATATAAATGCCTAGTGGCGTGTGTGAAAAAAACCAAACCAAGCTGCAGCGCCACCTGCTGGGCAGAGTTATACACTGACCTATATATTTCTTGAAGGAGAAGTGACAGATGGGAGTGGTTGGTGGTTGCCGGGGGTGACAGTGGGGAGTTTTTAACACCTTAAGTAGCTTGATGAAGGATGTGGCGATGAAGATGAAGGATGAGGTGATGGAGAAAAATGATGAGGTGGTGACATGTGGACAAAACCACGTTAAAAAAGGGTGCTTACGTTGGGAAGTAACGCTCTTCCCCTGAGGAGGCCTGGGCTAGGCCCAAATGCATGACAAGAACCTTTTTAACACCTTAAGTAGCTTGATTTGACTAGAATGCATGAGTATCATGCACGGGTTAAATTGTGTATATATATATATATATATATATATATATATATATATATATATATATATAATCATCAAAAAGGTACCCCTCATCTATCACAATCCCTATCAAGTTAGGTCAAATAGGATAGAATATAAAAGGGGTAGAACATGATATATCTGGAACTCTTTTCTCTAAATTAATTTATTTGCTTGTTAGGTAATGTTGTATACAGGTTAAATAATTTTTTTGTTGACAAGGATCGCAACATGGAGGCATAAATCCAACCTGGTAATACAGCATATTATCTATTTTATATACAATTTAAAACTGATTTATTTCCAAGTTCAAGTTTATTCGAGGAACGATAATTGTTACTGGTCAAACACGAGAATGTGATTGTTTTATCTTTGGGAATACTGCTACTATATAGATTATCACACAAACCTGAAAATGAATCATTTATTGCGATTAGACACAATTTACACGTTTTTTTGTAAGTACATTTAATTTACATTAAAGTATTTACCTTGATTACTGCATTGCAAAGTGAATATAATGTGATTTAATAAAATAAAAATGTGTCTCTGTAGTTTGCTGATAAAACGTCACAAGCCTGTGTCAGCTCAGGAATATGTATTTGTGATGTGGTCAATTAGATGGGATGACATCGCTAATGTGCTTGTACTGAAAGGCATAAATGTGCACCTTTTAATGTAAAAGCAGGACTGTTGAACTGTTGCATTTCAGATTGGTATCAGCAGCAGCAGCTATTTATATAGCGCTACTAATTCCGCAGCGCTGTACAGAGAACTCACTCACATCAGTCCCTGCCCCATTGGAGCTTACAGTCTAAATTCCCTAACACACACACACAGACAGAGACTAAGGTCAGTTTAATAGCAGTCAAGTGTGGGAGGAAACCCACGTAAACACGGGAAGAACATACAAACTCCACACAGATAAGGCCATGGTCAGGAAGCAAACTCATGACCCTAGTGTTGTGAGGCAGAAGTGCTAACCACTAAGCCAGGGTGCTGCCCACCATGGTATCTGAAGAGATGTGGCACTTTCAAAGTTGTCGGTGTCTCCCAGGTTCTCTAAGAACCTCCGCAACAACTAGATTATGCTGGGAGACTCCCAAAGTGGTTGAAGGCAGAGCTTAATGATGTGATTCACAAAGCCAAGACCAGGACTTGTCACCTGGACCTTTAACTTTTTCAGGCAAAGAGGAAGAATAGCAGCTACTATTCATGTTACATCAATCTATGCTTACACATTTATACTTTGTGAACATTTGGTACTTCAGCTCCTATTTTTTTGGTAATTGAATGGTGGAGTGTTAATGGTTCACTCTTCTTAAAAATTCTGTATATTCACATACTGTAGGAACAGTCATGACCATATCAGGAATTTATTTTATCTTAGTATTCAAATGTTTCCCTTTTACTCAGCAATGATGATTCATGATAGTGTTCCTATTTGAGTTGATGAATAGGTCCCTTAGATTAACAGAGACAGTAGATGAGAGATAAATATTTGGTTTTGATGAATGACTATCACCTTCGATGGATTTGAACCATATGAATAAGCTCTAAAGAAAACACATCAGTGTGAAACCAGATTTGTAAGCATCAAAAATGTTGTAATGTCAAAGATGAAAAATACTCCGTAAATAAACATAAAACAAGGCTCTATTGTGTGGTTTATGCTCAGAGCATCTGGTTGGTCTAAATATTTGGTGGCAGGAGTGATTTAACTATTTTATTTACCTTGTTACAGAAACTGTACCTTACTACACTTTACCATGCTATTTTTATGCTGACTATTTTATTAGTTACATAATCCTAGTTACCAAACATGAGGGTTATATATAAAATTGTGTCTTAATGATACCAGGGGGTAAATGTATTAAGCTCCAGGTTCTTCAACACCCACGAGTTCGGCGTCTTCAGCGCTTAAATTTAAAGCAAGGCTGCCTTGTAAAGGGAAACTTCCCTTTACAAGGCAGCGCTGTTTTAAATTTAAGCGCTGAGGACGCGGAACTCGCGGGCGTTGAAGAACCCGGAGCTTAATACATTTACTCCCAGATGTACTATCTAAAAAAATGCAGTCACCATGCTTGCCACATACTTGTCTATTTCATCTGCCAACTTGGCCAGTTTACACCAAATTGGAGCGAAACTGAAAGACACAGGTAGCGCTCCAACAACCACCAGAGACGTCCGAGAACTACACAGTCCTGGATTCTAATCCTTCCCAACTGGAAATGCAGTCCGACATTGGTCATAATCCATATGTGCAAGCCATAATTTACCAACCGCCCAATAGATCCTGTGTGGACATTATAGATTTGGACATTTGATCATCAGACATCTCCATCTTGACATTTCTGCCCAGCTTCAACCTTCAGACCATATATGAACGTTGGTCAAGCATCATCTTAGACTAAAGTCCTCCCAACCGAGAGGGGAAATAGCAGAGACCCTCTATGGCATTTACATAGCTGTTTACAAGAGCACAAAGGTATATTGTGCTTCTGTGGAATAGATTTTAGATTTCAATGTGTGACTCGATATGAATGTCTTTGTTTTATCCAGCAAGTTGACACACATTCCTAACATAACTTTCTCCGATATGATTCAGAAACTAGCTTTGTTTGGTTCATTATTTAATGATACACAATGGCTCTTGATTTTTTTTACACCCATATTGTTTTTCCTCATGCCAAAACCACACACATATTTTTTTTTTTGTGAAAAGCCAAGTATTGCGTTACATTTTCACTACAGCAACAATTTGTTCCAGTGTGGACTTCATTGTGGCTTTCTGCTGTAATCACTGCTAGATGTCCCAGGCCTTACAACTGACAAGATGAACTCCAGTTTACTAACCCCCAGGGCTAGTTTTTATCCCATGGGTCAAACGTGGCAAATGGGAAAAAGAAAAGAAGATGATGTCTGTGTTTTTTTTTTTTTTTTTGACCACCCCTTTCATTCCTACAGGACTTGTAGTGACAGAAACAACAGTTTGAACTATCTCTAATTGCTGCTGCTTAACTCTGTTACACAAACCTGTGTCTATCATTTCCTGCTGCCCTTCCCCAATGGTAACAAGATAACTCAGAAGTTACGCTGGGAATTAAATAGAAAAATACCCTTTTGGAAATATATGCACATTTTTATTTATTTTTCTTAGCTTCATTACAACATGTCGAAATAGATTAGTGTTAAATTTGTTTAACATATGACTGAAATGTAATTAATTAGATCTACTTACATTTAAAATTTCAATATGTATTTTCTCTCTTTCCAGCAATAATGATTCTCTCCAGGAGATCAGCAGCTTTGTTATCAGGACATCTTTAGTAGCCAATATTCTATACTGAAACAAAACTGTCAAATTTTTTTATCTAGTCAATTTTCTTTTCCCTTTATATCGCTGCGTGGCTCTCCTCTGTGGAGTAAGGCAATAAACCATGCCCAATGTTCATTAGATCTCATTTTCTCATGATGAATTCCGAATAGAGAGCAAACCAGAACATTCTTTTTTGGCATTTCATAAGTTCTTCACGTATTTAAAATGCCTTTTTATCACCTTTTGATAACAAATGACCTACAAAGGCAGTGTAACACATTATTTCCTAGGGTTACAGTTTTGTCAATGTATTTTGTAAAAAAAACAGCTACAGTATTGTTTGATCCATGTACAATGGTCTCTACAAACAATAGCCTTCAGTTGGATGGCATAAGAAACCAACCACTAGATGGCAGCGAACGAGTCTCCTTTTCCCTCACTTCATCTATCTGAATCGGTTTCAACTCTGTTTCTCATGTAATAATCTTCTGTGTGCATAGTCACTTGCAAATATCTACAGATAATAAATCTCTTCAAGGTCAAGATTTATGAGTACAGTTATTTCTAGTCATTTAAATGGATAGTAAAGCATGAATATGTTTTTCTCAGAAGCCAGCATGAATCTTCTTCATATATGGGAATAATAACAGTGCCATCTAGATGTTCATAAATCAGAAATCTACTGAAATATCAATATACTATATACATCTAGAGGCATATTTAATTAAGTGGAGAAGACCCCTTTCTTCAGTGAAATTGTTTGCTTTCACCAGAGATAGGGTTTCTTCCTACATATTAAAGGTTACCGCCGGTGGGATTCCAGTTTCAATGCCGGCTCTTGCACTGCTGCCAGTCAGTATGCCTGGAGAGCTGAGCATCATTTTGCTGCCCCGGTGACATTTTTTCATACTTGGCAATGTTCTGAAGTCTCCCTACGGGAGTTCCAGGAGGGGGCGGGGCTTGATGAATCGTGTCATTGTGGCTTTAATTCTGACCACTAGGAAGCGGGCAGATGCAGGAGGGTGCCCTACTTCCCCCAGGAGTCCGGGAGACTTACCCAGAATTTGGGAGCCTCCCGGATATTCAGGGAGAGTTGGCAAATATATATTTGTTTCATGAATCGGGGTGAAACTAGATTGTTTTTAATTGCTGTGATAAGCAGCTTTATAGAAAATCTACGTTATTACCCCGGCTTAATAAATAAACCCTTAGTGTGTATAGTACAATTTCTCATGCAGGAATGCGTGCAGCTACTAACAAAACAACATCTAAAACCAATACTATTAGTGGCTATATTTACAAAGACTGAAATATATCCAGAAATTGCACTTGTTCCTGTACTGGGTCCAACCACCCGTGTCTGCTGGTTATGTTTCCCAGATATTTATGCTACATAAAGTTTTTCTCCTTACCAGGTGTAGGATGTTATGTTCAGAAGTAGAATCACCCCCACTTCAGAGCCAGTGTATGAGCATTCTATATCTTGTCATTAAATCTCATGGCTTTAAAATTCTAGGCTGTGGAAAATAGCTGAGCAAACACCGAGCTCTTTAAGGGCTTGGACCACCCTCTTGAAAAAAACACATCTCTTAATGACACTTCAGAAACTGAAAACCGCATCATGTTCTGGTCTGGAGGTGGCTTGTAGAGGAGTTAGCTTATCCCCTTAATATGGGACACTACTGAATTACACAGGCTAGTGAGATGTGGAGATGTAAAGGTGAGGTGAACATCTCACCTGGTAACCATCCTCCAGCCACCAGACCTGTGTATTATATGTGACCCTTATTTAGAGTATGTGATTAGAGATAAACCGTAAAATGTGGCACAAAATTAGCTTGCATTCAATCATATGTCACCCTCTTCAACCTAGTACCAATTCTGTTTTCAGACACTATAGGGCCTGAGTCATTAAGGAGAGCAAAGCATAAAAAGGAGTATCATTTGCACCTGGGCAAAACCATATTGCATTGGAGGGGGAGGTATATATTTAAAATGTGGGGACAGATTTATAGTTGGGGTAAGGCATGTCCTAGATCAACATTAAGTTTCAGTGCAATAATAAAGTTATTAAGTATTTGTGTGCTACATGAAAAAACAGCCAGTATTTAACTTATGTGCAAAATAATAAACTAATTTGTACCCCTTGCATTGAAACATGGTTTGTCCCAGAGAACATTTACTCATTTTTTGCCTTAATGACTCAGACACTATAAGTATGGCAATAGGGATAGTCCAAACTGTTCATTTCTGTTTTGTTGAGAGCAATGTATGGGTTGAATTTGTAAACTAGCTGGGATCTTACAATATAAACATTGATGTATATGACTGCAATTTTCCAGTTTGCCAAGCAGCATGAGGGTTAAATATGACTGCCATCAGGCTGCACAGCTCTGGTAAAGATTGTTATTATTTTGCTATGCCTTGCCTTTTGTCTCTCCTCTTCATCACTGTGGTTTGTTTATTCTGTACTGCTAGATTACACACTGAATTTCTCATGCATGACAGCACACACATTTTTATCTGTTTTGAAGAAAGATGCCTTATACTTGATATAAAGCAGTTCACAGAAATATTGACCTCTCATAAATAGCGGATGATTAGGAAATGCATGGGCAGCAGACTTTGTAATAAAACAGAATTGATTAAAAAAAAAAAAAAAATGAAATTTACAGGGGCTTAATAGAAGCTGTGGATTTAGAAAGGTGTATAGATCTGTCATCCTGTGGGTAGAGCTCAATGGGGGTGATTTGCTAAATATAATCAAGGAAAATATGTAGTACCAGTTCCCAGGAAAAGCAAATGAGTTGTGTAATATGTAGACGTATATTGATCTGGTATTCTTTGTATTCCCAGTGGGAATATTGAGAAAAAACCTTTTATGCTAATGCAACATGCCTGTGCACTGCGGGGCTGGATTATATGTTAAGGGTTTAGTAATGCTTCCGTCTGTCTTTTGGAATATTTATGTTCACATATATATATGTACATTTTTTCTCCAACTGTTAATGCTGTCCCCACTGCTTGCTGGTGAAATGTATACTTAGTATTGAATTCATCTGCAGCTGAGCATTACCGAAGACTGGGGATTTTCACAGTTGCAGAATAATTATCTCCAGTTCAGTCACTTCAGCAGCAGAAAGTAAAACCATCTACTACTTAACCCCTTTACCGCCTCTGGGCATTCATTCATGGTTCAAACATCAAAGACTCCAAGATGGAGGTCAGTATAGGTCTGATGAAGCTCTTGTTTAACACTAATTTATGAACGTCTCCCCAAGTGCTATAACTAGTACAAAACAATGGCATTCATCAAAGTGGCACCTATGGCATGCACACTTGTGAGCTCTGACTGCCCAGCTGTTAGTGCATATAGATCCTTTACAATGTAAACATCCAAAATACTTTGGCAGCTTTAACTCTTTGCAGTGTCAAATATCACTAAGTGTAATCTGCTTACACACTCGCTGATCGCACTGCTGATATCATCAAATTCCCCCAATAGTGCAGTAGGTGAGGCCCCAATATATCTGCGATGTCTGACAAAGATCTAGTTAGGGTCGATGGTGTTGTTACTGGTATGTGACAATCTGCAAACGTTTTTGACCTCTCCTGTGGGAGAAACCGAAAGGGAGATCCAAGTGGCCTGTGTGTGGAGCTTGGTGGTCCAAGTTGCCCCCCGCTGTGCAGTGCAGCGATTTGTATAACCGCCAAGGGATGTGGGGCAATGATGACACAATGTGCAGTGAATTGCATCATCAATGGCCCCTGAACTGCCCACCAGGGAAGTGGGTGGGATGCGGAGGTGGCCTTCTCTCCGGGAGTCTGGGCGAGTATGTAAGTCAGAGTACAGCTTATTTATTCTGATTTGCTGCTGGACCGTTTACCACGAATGATCCTGTGCTGTGTAATGCTTCTGTCACATTTAACAAAGTGCACAAGGAACTAGTTATTCTTGATATCACTATATATATATCTATCTATATATATCTATATATATATATATATATATATATATATATATATATATATATATATATTAGCAGTTTATGCCCCTTGCTTGTTAACAAAGAGTAAAAGTGGTGCACGATTTGAAACATAAAGTCACATGTTATGAAGAGCAGCAGAATAAATAACTGTACAAACTACACTTTAAAGTGTGTTTTCTGCCTACATACTTGTGAGGCTGACATTTTGTGGCCTGAACCAATGAGTAACCAGATGCCTACATTGTATATAGACAACAAGTACAATGTAATATATGATACAATGTGCACTGTAGGTGGCTGGTGATGGATCTACCAGAACTGCAGAGGGTATGACCACTAAAGTGAGAGCGGCCCGTACATGCCACCCTTCTGGCGACTGAGTGGTGAAGCAATCGAGCCTTCACTGTGCATGTCGGACCAGCGCATCCTCAGAAGAGGTCCCTGTTCTGCTTCTCTGAGAACACAGTGGGGGCCCAAAATGATGTAGCGGCATTGTGTGCCCTCCCCACAATTTTGCTACGGTGCACTGGCAATGTCATATTCCGCCCTTGCTTCAAAACTTTTTATTTTATGGAAATGTTTTCACTTTTTTAAAGCTATGACTCCACCGCACCTTCGGATGCAGTAGGACAATTGTGTGGATGACATTTTTATTATTTTGTTATAAGCTTTGGTAACATCCTAAGAAAATGAATTGATATTGTGTTGAGCTTTTTACGGTTTCCTCTGTTTCCGGAGGTATAGCAAGTCTGACACTTGAGATTCTTAAATTGTACTTTCTTTCCAGTAAACCTTTCCAACTATTTTACCTCTTTGTCCTTTTAAGTCTATTACAGTACCAAAAATGTGATTTTATTTTGCCTGGAAAACAGTCAGGAATGTGAGTCTAAGCTCTTCTTTACCTACTTAACCTTGTCTGAAAGTGGATGCCCTGGAGATTTGGAGGATATTGGCCAGTATGAGATGGTTTATAAGTTTTCTATATGCCACTTGAATCTAAGCTGACATTTATCCCTGTATGAATTATGTTGTATAACATTACTCCTGTCACTTTGCAGATCTAGGCCCCCGACCTTGATTATGAACTATATTATAGAAACAGCTGGAAGAGGCTTTACCCTATCACAATTATAAATCAAAGAAAATACAACTGAGAGCAGATTTTATAGTTAAAAAAATAATACTGTTCCCCATCCATAGCCGCAATGCTGATCAATTTCCACTCCAGAAGTCCTGCGTGCTTGAGATGCAAATAGATCAGTACGGGATAAATTCAATGTAGGCCCAATAATTCCAAGCATATTTTCCACTTGTTATGCTATAAATATGTAAATTATTTCGCTCTGCTCATAGCTACAGAACAGAACTCAGGTCAGGTCATAGCACACATTCTTTTATAACCATGCCTGCTTATGGTACATGTGTATGGACCACTTTTATAATGTGATTTATTGATAGAAGGCAATGTTAAATTGTATGTGAAGAACATGGGCATGCCGCACTTTGCATGAACATAAGGACATAAAATGATACTTGCATGGAAGGCACTCATGCATTATATGGTAGCTCACATTAATGTATATGGGCACATACATTCTTTGGCAGATTTTTGGACCAAAATTACGATAAACTCTAATACAAAAACACTACGAAAAAATGTTTATGAAGGAACATACTTTAGCATATTCGTTAATCTTTTCCTGCACATTTTACCACTGCCGGAGGCAGTTAAAGGGCAACTCCACTCAAAAATTATTTTACCCAATTAAAATTACTATGCTTGGGCGTCCAACTTACTTAAATAATTGGTGCTGCTTGAAATAGGACTCCTGTCTGAAAGCACCTACTGAAAACTGGTTGCTGCCATTTGACAGATACATTGTGAATTACTTATCTTCCTTCCCAATAGATGTAACTATGGAAACAATCGGTGCTATCCCCAGTGTGTTTCATTGGTTGCAGATATTGCTGGGTAAGATCAGTTATTCACAACTTATATGTCAAATAGCAGCAGCAAGGTGTTGTCTTGTCTTGATGAGACAAATTAAATCAAAGGTCCTGCTTCAAGTATCAGGAGTTATTAAACTTAGTGGACCTGAGTCATTAAGGAAAGTAAGGCAAAAAAAGGAGTAAATGTTCTCCGGGATAAACCATGTTACAATGCATGGGGTGCAAATTAGTTTATTATTTTGCACATAAGTTAAACACTGGCTGCTTTTTCATCTAGCACACAAATACTTGAGAGCTTTACATTGAAATTTGAAGTTGATCTAGGACATTTCCTACCCCAACTATAAATCTGCTATCACATTTTAAATTTACCTCCCCCTCTAATGCAATATGGTTTTGCCCAGGTGTAAAGTTACTCCTTTTTTATGCTTTGCTCTCCTTAATGACTCAGGCCCATAGGATCCAGTGTCGTAATTTTAGTTAAGCAAAATAATTTTGAGTGGGCTTACCATTAAACTGCTCCTGCTATTGATCTTAATATTACTAATCTTTGATTGAGAACTCTGAATTTTGTGTTTACTGCGAGGAGCTGCAGATCTGGGATCATAAGGGGGAAAAAAGTCCATAAGCGAAACCACCATTCAGATTATTTTTAAAATAGAGATAGCAATATACAGTAGGTAGCACTAGTAATACTAGAACAAATTGAGTGAGTGCTGCAGCAATCAGGAAGCCTGTATCTATTTGTCACTAGCATAGAAGTCATATATAAAGTGTAATGCTCTTTTCTCTGGACAATGCCAACCCAATAATATCATACTTAACAACTCTTGAAGACAGCTGTCCGGGAAGGGGTCCGTTGAGGGGGCGTGGCCACGATGCAGTGTTTAGCCCCGCCCCCACCATCTTGAACAACGGGGACAGCTGGATCCGGGATTTTTGCCTGCTCTCTCGGGAGTCTGGGAGCACTCCCAAAAATTCGGGAGTCTCCCAGACATTCCGGGAGAGTAGGCAACTATGAACAATATGTGACCATTAATCAATTAGGTGTTTCAGCTGCCTTGATTCCTGTTATTTATTTGTACACAAGCAAAGTATTTACAGTGCTTTACTTTTAATTACTCGTTCTACCCTAAAAGTAATCCAGATGCTATAGTAAAGAAACAGCACTTGAAATTTTAACCATAGCCCAACATTTTAAACCTGGAGGCTGTTGATGACCCTTAGTTTATGGTGAATAGGAATGGGCCAGGAGGCTTTTTGTGTTAATAGGGTAAAGCAATCAGTGTCTGTACAGTTGTTGTTGACATACAACCACAAGTGTGCTCTGTCCTGCACAGAATAAAATAACGTGTGCAAACATTGTTAGATGCTATGAAACTTTTCCTAACATTTAAACAACAAACAATACGACTTAGAAGTTATTTTCTTTATATAACACTCATTTATTATTTAAATAAGATAAAAGTGGTGGAGAAGGCACATTTAGGGGATACAAAAAAAATGACATAATTCACTGAAAACATGACTATTGGTGCAATGTTAGAACCAGACAAATCAATATAGGATGTACTCACTTTAACATATAGGAGTAGATTTATCAAATCTTATAAAAAGGAAAAATAGTTGTATTGCCCATAGCAACCAATCAGATTCTAGCTGTCATTTACTAGATTGGTTGCTATTGGCGACACTTCCACTTTTCTTCTTTTAGAAGGTTTGATTAATCTACTCCATAAACATAATATTTTATTAAATTATGTTAAGAAATCAACATATATCTATCTATATTTAAAATCATACAGAAGGGATAGACATAGGTATTCATATTGTAATAGTCACGTAAAACTTTGCACGTATAAAAATCTCTAGATTAATTGAAAACAGCTATAATAATGACAAGCCAGTAAAGAGTTTGATTTAAAGCCATGAGGGTCTTTTTAACATTAAATGGTAATAGGGCTGGTTTTATATTGCCGCTTGTCGCGACAATAGAAAACCTTTTATTACCACATTCTATGGCGATATTGGCTGGTAGTGATGAGAGTACTCTTATCGCTTCGCCAGCCAGTCTACGGTGCCTCTGCACATGCGTGATCTGTGCCTTGCTGTGTCTCTGGTAACCACTTCTCACATCCATCTACAGTACTTCTTCTATGTCGCTACATCCTTATGGAACTCCTTACCACACTTCATCTGACTCTGCCGCTGCCTTCACATATTTAAATGCCCTCTGGAAACCCATCTGTTTAATAGAGCTTTCCCTACTCCCACTTATACTACCCACACTAATGCACCCTCATAATTGTCTCAATCTCTACTCTGAGCTACGTTCATTCCTCTTGTTGTAGCTGTGTCCTCTTCCAACTAGAATGTAAGCTCTCTCTTGAGAAGGGCCCTTCCGACCCTTTGTTTTCATGTCTGCATTTATTTTATCTATCTGGTTGTATCCCTGTTTTATGGGTGTCCTGTTTTTATGGATGTCCTGTTTTCCCCACTGTCCGGCACAGCGGAGCACCGTGGCACCTTCCATATCAAAACTAATAATGACAGTAATAATAAGCCATATAATAAAAACATTAAAATAAACATAAAAGTAGCATGTGCTAAAGATCTCTCCACTCCTAACACAAATGAAGTTAAGTTAAGTCAAACTATGAATGTTGTGGCTAAGGGGGCAGTTACAAGGGTCAGAAATTGGGCATGCTCTTTGAAATCTGCTTGACGGACAAATAGGTGAACTTGAGAAAATAAGGAAACAATGCGGGTTCACAGATTTTCTGGTTTATAAATAAGCCTTAATGAATTTACCTTTTTTTTCCTATGAAGTGCTCCATACTGTTCATGTACCCTACAATGTAAATAAATATGTACATACAACCATGTGCTGTATGTAAACTGTGCAGTTAATTGCTGCCTCTGAGTCTCTGACACGTGAGTAAAGCTATTTCTTTCTTGGTGGAGAACAAAAGGAAACCTTTTTACAAAACCAAGTTTACTGTTGTGTGCTTCAAGATCCATAATACAGATGACCTTTATTTGAAGGGGCAGCAACAGAAGATATGAGGCTGGATAATCCTTCAGAAACCTACAACAGATAAGCAAGATTAATAAT
This sequence comes from Mixophyes fleayi, assembly GCF_038048845.1. Lineage (NCBI taxonomy): Eukaryota > Metazoa > Chordata > Amphibia > Anura > Limnodynastidae > Mixophyes > Mixophyes fleayi. The sequence continues at coordinate 402,236,217 of NC_134402.1, read as the reverse complement.
ATAATACAACGTACAAGGTAATCGATAAAAGCACAAAGAGAGGGACTTGGCTGCAAAACTATTGGCAACAGCAACATGGAAACAATTATAAAAGACCCTGTGGATTGACTTTAATCAAAACGCACAAACTTATTAGTGAAATGGTTATTTCCAGCTATGACAGCAAAAGCTCATTTGAGCAGGGCAACGTTGACCTTGCAATCTATCTGTGGTATGATCCTTCTGTTGTACAGCAACACCATTTGCCAGATTTCTGTCTTTAAAGTTGATGAATTGTCTCATAGCAGTGAACAGGCTCCAGTTCTTGCGAGCAATGTTGGCTTTTCAGACCTAGCAAAGAGTCCCAGTTCTGAAGATGAGGTTTTCAGCAGGTGGTAACATGGCCTCCTTGTCATGGACAAGGGGAAACGTCCCCAAGTGTAGTTGCTGTTGAGAGTGGACCGATTCACATCACATTGCAATCACTGACTGTGATTTAGTGGTTTGGCACTTCTGACATGGGAGTAGCGCGATATATGTTGCATATAATAGAAGTGCTGGGGTTTAAAACAAAAAAACATTGTTAGCAGTTGCACCCAGCCACATGCAGCTACCTCTGCACCTGTTGCTGTAGATACATCGACCCCTTCCCAGGATTTAATCAGTGCAAGAGTGTCCCAAATGAGCGCAGATGGGCAGGCTCCAGAGCCTACAGCATCTGCTATAGTTTTGGGTATTCCAGAGTGCTGGCCACAGTTGGTGTGCAGTATTTAACACTACAAAGAGGAGGTTCTGTGAAGGACCTTCCTATGTTTACCTGCACGCTATACAGTTCCGTTTTGTGGAGGGTCCAGACACCAGGGCGGATGGGCATCTGCCCTCTGCCAACTACTGCAGATGGTGCACAGGATGGAACTGGGTAAGTCAGGCATGGACTTAGTGGCAGCTGCAGAATTCCCTCCCAACACGGATCGTTACCATTCTGCGTGATATTGATGTCGGTGCACTTGAGCCACGTGTTTAAAGGATTATCCATTGCTGAATCATTTATATAACTGACATCGGTTCCAAATATGTGTAGATAACAGACTATACTTTACACATTCAGGCAATCTACTAGAATGTAGACAGCAATGAGTTTCAATGGCAATTTTTTATAACAATAATTCTTCAAGCTTTTTCCCAAAATATATCCCATTCTCCATTAATACACCAGCTTTAGACTCTCTCTTGACAAGGAAAATGCATTTGACAGAGTAGATTGCAGACAAAATTAAATTTTTTGGACTTTCTGACCTGACTAACACTGTCCTCATCCTGTACAGCGACCCAACTGCCCATATCTGCTCCACATTCCTCTTTCCACTGTCGATGACACTGGCACTTGCGAAGTTAAAGCCGGACTTGGGCTTCCAGTTCCAGATTCAATAAAAAAATAATAATAATGTTGTTGGGAAAAATAAAAATGTGAATACGAAAAAATAGATAAATATTATTTAAAATCTTGGAAAAAATGCTCTATTTAAACAATAAACCATTTTTTTCCTGTGGGGAGCTTCAGGATGGCGATAGCGTTAGTACAGGGGCTGTGTCCATGTTAAATAGCCTTTGTATGGGGAAGCTCTGATGGGCAGACCTTTGTTAGATAGGGAGTAGCCTTAAACACCCGTTTTTGACAGATTTAGAGCTTTTCCCGACTTGATAAATATACCCCCAAATCTCTTATCTATTCACCCTTGTTGGGAATTTATAAATGCAGGATGATGATTCAATTGCATAGATAGATAGATAGATATGAGCTATATATGAGATATAAGATAGATAGATATAAGATGGATAGATAGGTGGGTAGATATGAGATGAATAGATGGATATGAGATAGAGAAATAGATAAAACAAAATGACAACTCCTCTGTTGCCAAATGATAACACCTAAAGCACATAGAAAATTGTGAAATATGTTTTCAGATTTTAATAATCTTACTTTCCCTTACAAAAAACTATTGAATGGTACCATGCTACTGTACTAACTTTAAAGTCATAGTTACAAACACTGATTTCATGGTTATTCAATATTATTATTGTATTTTAGCAAAATCGAAAGCATTGTTCATAAGTAATTGTTCCATCCATACACAACAATTGGAGTGTGCTCGATTGTGAGCTCCTTTCTGCTCCACGGTTCCATCCATCTTGTATTACAAAGCACAAGCAGGAAATATACAGTAAGACTGATGCTTTGTGCTAGCTTAGTCCTTAGCAAATAGCAATTTGTCACCATCTTTGACTTTAAAGAGACTGTTTATTGGCATGAGAGTTACGCAGTGATCCCCGCTGACACACCCAGCCCCATGACTGAAGCACGACAGATGAAGGGAGCAAAGCAGTCATTTATTTAAAGTCTATTTAATATTCCTATACTAACCAATACACACAAAGTTATATTATGTAGTTACATCCCCTAAAATATGATTTAAACTTAGTTTTTGTAACTGCTCCCAACATTTAAAAACCTCATTAAAATGAACCTGTAGTGAAAATTCCATGCTGCTAGTAACTTTGAGAGAAGCTGCAAGTACAGTAAATAAATAAGGCATTAACGCTCCTACTTAAAACATTCAGTGAAAATTAGTAATTTGTCTTACTTATGAAAAGTGTATACAGCTTATCAGCCTCCGCTGTTTACCAGCCTACTGCATTCCAGGCTGAAATACATCATGTGTCAACTTTACATGACAACTTAATTAAAAAAAAAAAGCTAAAAAATTAGCATCCTTTAATCTCGCACCAAGAGCAAATAAAGACATGGGGCCTGATTCATTAAGGATCTTAAATGAAGAGGATCCTTATTTCAGTCTCCTGGACAAAACCATGTTAAATGCAAGGGGTGCAAATTAGTATTCTGTTTTGCACATAAGTTAAATACTGACTGTTTTTTCATGTATCACACAAAATATCAACTTTAGATTTCAGTGTACAAATAAGCTATCAAGTATTTGTGTGCTACATTAAAAAACAGTCAGTATTTAACTTATGTGCAAAACAGAACACTCATTTGCACCCCTTGCATTGTAACATGGTTTTGTCCAGGAGACTGAAATAAGGATCCTCTTCATTTAAGATCCTTAATGAATCAGGCCCATAGTTCCTTTTTGAGAGTCAAAGTCAGAGCCGGATTTAGATCTCATGGGGCCCTAGGCAAGATACTGGTTTAGGGCCCCCTCCCTGAACAAATCCATAGCACTATATTTTTTTAGCATAACATATACCCCTATTCAGGGGCTGGCTGGCTGGCAGACTTTAGCCCGGGGGGAAAGCATATAGCACTGGCCCATAAGTAGCGGCCCATTTTTAAAGGGTGGTCTCACCGCCGGCCCTGGGAGGGCCCTCTGGGGACCGCTGGGACCTAGGCAATTGCCTAGGTTGCCTAATGGTAAATCCGGCCCTGGTCAAAGTGGATAAATAATCAGAACGTATCCTTTTTTCCCACATCTATTTCTCGTTTGCCGTTCCTTTTAATTTGAATCGAATAAAAAAAAGCAAAGCATAAATGAAAACAATTCAGAAAAAAAACTGAAAAGTAGAATAAAAGAAACAAGTCAAGCAGAAAAAGCAAAGCACAATGTATGTACTTCCAAGGCCAAGATGTTTATATTGGAGATTAAAATAGTTTAACATTCCGTTATGAACTATGAATGCAACTTTCAATTTTCGAAAATGTTATATTAGCCTAGATATGGGCCTATAGAGAGGACCGCAGCTCTCCTCTTTGCCATCAGATTCCTTATTCTAGCTTGTCTACAAATTAATTTTGTTTTCCTGCGATCCTACAGTGGAAGAAATGCATAAAGATACAGAGAGGAAAAATATTTTCCTTTATGTAATGAGCGACGAGGCGTATTCCTCCAAATACTGATACACCTGATTATAGGGTATACACACAGTAACACCTGTCTGCTGTCCTCCTGTGGCTCTATGAAATCATTTCCCATAGGACTCCCTGGTAAAAACAAGGAAGTGCTGTGTTTAGTTACTCATGCATTAAGATGTGTGCTAGAATTGACTTATCATTAATGCAGTCTTCTCGTCTATTGAATGCTAAGCAAAGTTCTAAGTAAAGCCAATTTTTTGGGCGTGTTGTTTTTGTTCGAGCTGTAGATGAGAGGTAGGTAACCTAAGCCCTTCAGCGTTATAAAACCCAGCATTTCGTGCCAGCCTGTTATGGCATTATGAGCCTTGTGCTGGGACTTGTAGTCCCACAACACCTAGCGATCGCAGACTGCGCAAGTCTACTTTAGAACATAAATGTACATAGAACGATCATATAAAAATGCACAATTACATTTAGGAAAGGACTTTACATACATGAAATGTCAAATACAAATGACAACTATATATATATATATATATATATATATATATATATATATATATATATATATATATATATATATAGTAGTAAAATTAACTTCCTACACTAAAAACAACATATAACAGCACAATAAGTACAGTTAATTGCTCTCATGTTAGACAGCTTTGTACTGTGGGCGATTATGAACTTGTTGTGCCTTTAGAACTACCCCTGGTTTGATGCCAGTCGATGGATTGTTTAATGTGTGTAGCTGACTTGCTAAATGAAGCTTTTAAACCGCAGGATCCTGACCTATGCTTTCAGCAATTAACAGTCTGGGAGTAATGCAACATAATACAAAAATATTCAAATAAAGAACATTTCTCCCTAGCAGTGATGCTAATTTATTCATATTTTAACACCTATATGTGTGTGCTTGAGAGGAACACAACTTCCCCTGCCTGCCAGCAGTTTCTGAAGAAGTAACCAGGGAGGACATACTGTACCAGAACTTTAAGCACTGTAATATAAAATAGAGATAATAAATAATTTGTTTGCCTTGCATATTATATACATGTCAACATTGTTCTGATAACTTTGTCTTCCTCTGGGATTCAGGCAAAAGTAAACTAGTGTCCTCTAGATTGTTAGCTCTCTTCATTCATGTCCTTCTACTTCATTATCTATGCCACCAACGAACCTGTGTCTTTTCTACTTTCTTTAATTAGTGGCTCTGTCCCCGCTTGCTGTACCCATGCTCCCAGGTACAGGCACAGTTTGTGATGGTGTGCTCTCTATTTTGATTTACAGTGAGTCGCTACACCCCACCCTGTACATCATCGATGCTGGTTCAGCTATTTATTGGTGTATATTGTACTGTTTCGTCTATATCTATCTATCTATCTATCTATCTATCTATCTATCTATCTATCTATCACTGTATTGTACTGTTATGTTCTACTGTTTTACTATATGCTCTCTGTAAAGTACTACAGATCCTTTGTGGTGTGTTATTAGCAAAATATAATAATTAGTATATGTTCTGCATACTTATTGCGCATTACTCATAGCTGCATTTTTATGTACAAGTAGAAATAGCTGCTTTGTTACTGGCTAACAGCAGTGTGTTGGGGGCTTTTTCTCTGTATTTGCCTCTTTCAGGATAACCCCAACCTTTCGAACACCTGTTGTTAGCCTATAAATTGATTGAGCAACTTTTCCTTTCTGTTTCATAGCTGGGTGTACCTGCTTTTGGAAGGTTTTGTCTTTATAATTACATAGGCTAACAACTACAGCAAGAATTTTCCAAGGAAAGTGGCCACAGAATGTATTTCACTTAGATATCATAAAGGCTGTCATAAATAGGTCACGGATACATGCTCTTTATTCACTATATTTGTATCAGTGTTACACCATATAAATGCTGCTTACTTGCTTACAATTACAGCATTTCTTATAGGGATCAGTGATCCTTATTTTTACTAATGTTTAAACTGTTGTTCAAGTGTGATCTGCTGACTGAAAAGTACCAAAGGTGGATGTAAAACTGGCTACAAATATATATACTTTACAAATATTTATTTTGGTAAAATTAAGACTCCAAATATGCTGCCATTAATATTTTTATTGTCGCTTTGTAATTACTTTATCAAGTTTGGCATATAAATGGATTCATTGGGAGACAATTATTAAAATGTGTTACTGACTTGTATACTCTGTTATCAAAATACAGGAACCCTAAAATAACAATGTGGGTACACTATGCATGTTTTTACATATGTGTTTGTGCCTTTTAAGACATCATCAAATTTAGTGGTATTCAGATTGTAGACTAACAATCAGTATTACCGTAACATTTTTGTGCCCTAAGTAAATATTATCAGTACTGATCTGTTCTGTGTGAGCTTGGATGGTCTGGAGATGAAATTAAATACCAGAAAATGCCAAGCTGACTCGGGGGGGGAAACAGTTTATCTTTGCCAGTGGATTAAGTTTTGACAAACCACTAATGTAAAAGTACCTGATCTCATTTCAGTGGATTAGAGAATCTTGACAACTTGTGTCTAGATTTATTTTCCAATTTATTGTGGTAAGGGCTGCATGGCATGCTGGGAGTTGTAGTTCATCAGCAAGAGGAAAGCCAAAGGTTATCCCATCTCCAGATTAGTATACATATAATATAGTAATATATGTCTCACTATCAATTATTTGTAAAGGGCCAACATACTACAACCACCACACAAGGCTCCCGTTGCAGAAACTGGTGAAGTTTAAGTATATTTAATGAGGTGCCATGGCAACTGGGGGCGTGGCTGAGAGGTTCGGGGGTATGGTCTATGCAGATTGAGATATGGGCAATTATTTTAGTTTGAAATATTGGAAGATATGATATGACATTGTGCTATAATCTGTAGAAAATGGGGGATTATATTACAGATAGATTACATACAACATATGGATGGCTCTGTCCAAATAAGATACAGATATAAATTATATTGGGGGTTCTCAGTTTTCTGCCCCAGGTCATCTAATGTAGAAACCTGCTCTGGCTTTGTGGCTTGCTGACTACTATAGTATATATGTTTTATATATATATATATATATATATATATATATATTATTATGTGCTGTGTTGTTTCATCTTAACAGCCCTACAATAAATCCAGCCTATAATTCTTATTCATGGTGGGGGGTTTTGTGCTGCAGGTAGAACATCTAAAAAGAATAAAACAATTAGCAATTAATGTTTAAACTGGCAAAAAAAAACAACAGATGGATTCTTACTTCTTTTCTCAATTGATCCCATGATAATGCTTGTCTTGTCTTTCGTGGGTTGATGATTGCTACATCTCTAGAATTTAGCAGCGTTTAGTGAGAAAAAAACAAAACATCTGAACAGAAAGTTTACAGTATTCTTTTATTCATTCTCTCTGCCTTCCTGCGTGTGTACTTCAAAGTACAAATATTCCCATGTATTCATCAGAGAATGGCAGTCTCCTAGGAACTAGTAGCAGTAGTGTCAGAGGTGCGCTTGGGATACGCTCCCTCCGTGCGTTCCCCTGGGACCACTCTTCCTTGTTCTCCCCGGTTGTCAGGTGCTTAGGGTTGCTGTGGACACTAGGTTACAGAAGCTGTGTGTCGCTTATTTCAACTCTCATAACATAAAAAGACCTCTTGTGAATACATCTTCTATAGTATTCACTTTTATTCAAGCCAGTGCCTTATTCAACTTGTTCAGCAGCGCTCCAACAATGAAACATCAACTCTTTATTTTTCTGCTTTTTATATCTCTCTTACTTGTCGTCCTTTCCCAAACCCGTCTTCATTCTTACTTGTTCAATGACGTTTTTTTGTGCTGCTGTTGTTTGCTTTATTGGAAAACATACCTATTGTCTATAAAGGGGAATTAGATAGACACATATAACTTTTCCATTGTAAAACGACAACAGGAAAAACAATAACACACTTTACTGTCCATAAACACAAATGTACAGCACAGTATCTGTACAATTCGGTGGTCTTTTGAAAGATTGTGTTATATTCTTACCTGCAGTTTGTATTTTAATTTAATCTTTGCCATTGAAGTTATGTTTTGGAATAATCCCTTTGACTAGCTAGCAATAAAAGTCACTTAAGTGGCAATGAATATACCGTTAAACTACTTAGTGTAAGCAGTATATACTGTTTAGCTTATTGAGTACACGGTTATATATTTCTTTGAATTGAATGGGGAAGGGATAGGTGTTCTTTAATTTTCATCAGGGCTCTTTAAAGATTTGAGTAAAAAGTAAATGCAATTATTGTTTCCAACAGGCTTTGCGTTGTCGTATTGGGTTGTGTTGTAATTATTAGTGGATGGAATGCTGGTGATGCTTCTGACCTTTAGTCTCCTATGAGTTTTGGGGAATGCCTTGAACCACAAGCATTTACGGAATATGTTTACACGTGTTTCATGCACTGTGTTCTGACATATTGATTATTTGAGCACAGTATTTATTATAATATTTAAGGCGTTGAACATAAAAGAAATCACTTGAAAAATGTATGTGGGTGAGGACCCTTACGGCCCTGTTTATTGAAAACGGGAGATAGGGTTGGTTTTCTATCACTATGTGTCCCAACCATAAAAAACCCCCAATAGCCATGATTTATTAATAAACTATCACCAGGGCAGCCCAGTGATACTGCCTGGTAATGCGTTGCCGGGTCAGTCTGCAGGGATATGCATAAGCGTGACCCAGTCCGAACTTGGGTTTTCGGTTCCACTTGTTGCAAAAAAAAGAAAATAATAATAATGTTTAAAAATAGAAAAAAAAATATTTAAAGAGATTTTCTTTACAATACTTCCCACGGAAAAATAAAAATATTTTTTAAATAAAATAAAATAAAACATTTGTTAAATATCTTCTGTTGTCATCACCCCTAGGTGATTAAATAGGCTGCACATGGCGAAGCTTTCAATACCCAGCAAATCTTTTCTCCAGTGCGTGGGGGCTATCGCCATCGATGGACCTTTGAAAACAACCGTTTTCGCCAGAGAGAGGGCCTTCTCTGTTTAACAAATTGGGACGATAGCCTTTTACCAAAGGCTGTTGTGACTTATGGAGCTTTGCAACACTACACTTTTCTGGATGGGAAAGTATGATATTCTGGTACACCCAGTGGTGGAAGTGGAGGTGTGTACAGCAGTACGCCATACCGCCACTTCTCCTGCTGCCGACTGTGCAAATCTATCTCATTCCATTCACTTACATTTTCCATCCCGCTATTTCTACATTTCCATCCCACTGGGTACACCCATGTGGTACCATTCATAATGCATTAAAACAAAACTGATTTAAACACATACATTTCATTGACTGAGATAAACGTTTGTGAAGCCCCATGCAAGATGTTCAGGGGCCTCCATACAAGTTCAGTAAGTAAAGACACATAACAGCACAGAGTATTATGTGCCATCAACAGGTGCAAAGTATATGATAAAAAAAACACATCTTAAGCATTGAAGCACAGCCAGAGCAGGATGCAGCTATATAGAACAAGTGCAGCACAGTGGCCCAGTGGTTAGCACTTCTTCCTCACAGCACTGGGGTCATGAGTTCAATTCCCGACCATGGCCTTATCTGTGCGGAGTTTGTATGTTCTCCCCGTGTTTGCGTGGGTTTCCTCCGGGTACTCTGGTTTCCTCCCACACTCCAAAAAAAAACACATACTGGTAGGTTAATTGGCTGCTATCATTGACCATAGTCTGTCTCGGTCTGTGTGTGAGTGTTAGGGAATTTAGACTGTAAGTTCCAATGGGGCAGGGACTGATGTGAATGAGTTCTCTGTACAGCGCTGCGGAATTAGTGGCGCTATATAAATTGATGATGATGAAGTGCACCCTATAGTATTTGCACTTTATACCTATTTTCCACCTATGGTTTTTATTTTATAGAGGTTCACTTTACATAAACATGTAGTTAAACATAACTACACTTCTTAGGTTCGATCCATGTTTTATTGTATTTCTAATCTAAATGAATACGTAACATAAAACATAACTTGCAGTTTGTGCTCTGTCACAGGATAGAGCTCTGTTAGTCTGATTTAATACATTCAAAACACACATGTTTCATTTTGACAGCATCAGTGACCTTCAATAGCCTGACATGCTTTGGGTCAAATAATAGGGAAAGAGAAACTGTATTGGAATGTGTGGGGAAGAACCTTTGACCAGGACTTCCCCTAGTTATCACTTGGGTGAGTAACAGGCGCCATTACAACCTGAAGTCTGAAAGTCTGCTGACAGCTGGTGCAGGGAGTCACAATTAGGTTACATTGCAGTGATACGGTATCATTGTATGTGTGATACCTATTCATTCTAATTCCTTCACATGCTTACTGAAGATTTCTGTTTGGGATTTACCTGTGTTTTTATATATATATATATATATATATATATATATATATATATATATATATATATATTTATTAGTGGGTCCAGTGGGTACATTTATCAAGCTGCAGGTTTGAAAAAGTGGAGATGTTGCCTATAGCAACCAATCAGATTCTAGACATCATTTATTTAGTACATTCTACAGAATGACAGCTAGAATCTGATTGGTTGCTAAAAGCAACATCTACACTTTTTCAAACCCGCAGCTTGATAAATATACCCCCAGGAATGAACACTGCATTATTTAAACAAATTAACTCGATAACGTTTAACGGCTGCCAAATTCTCTGGTCAGTATATAAATAAATAAATAAATTATAGGGCTTTAAAAAGCATATAATGGGTAAAAATGCACATGTGTGCTTTAGACGCATGTTTACTGAATTTCCATGGTTTGCACAGTTACAGATACAACTTAGTGTTGATAAACTCATTGGAAATAGTTTGTGTTGTTTTCTAAGTTTTAAACTTTCAAATTTTAAGGCAAGTGGTAGAGACAGCACTCTAATTTGCCATATTTTGATATGCTTTGCTTGCCTTTATTAACATGTAAAAAGCACATAAAGCAGATAGCTGGGAACAAACCCTTATGTAGAGGACTTTATATTAACACAGAAATAAAACATAAAAGTGGAGCATCTGAATGCTATTTACCATACCGAATCCATATAATATGTTACTTCCCAATCTGACATAATACACTCTGGTGACTTTTCCTGCTGTAAAATGGTCATGAAGCCACTGAACTTATACTATCTCTCTTGCTAAAAGTCTCCCAAGGATATCTCAATGTAGTGTGACCCTTGTGGCATTAATGAGGTTTAAACTCTTTTTTTTTTTTTTTCATTAATGCCCCACTGTGCTCCCATTTCACTTTCTCCGCTACAGATGTCTTTGAAACTGTGGCCATTGTGCCATCCGCTATTGTTCTATGTAGAGCAATGCCATGTGAAGGGATTACTCATTTCCCTTACAATTATGTTTGGATGCCAAAAAGACCCTTTTTGATGATTAAAATCTACAAAACGCCCCCTTATAATATACTACCGTAATAACCCAAATTAAGATAAATATATTGATTGGAACAATGGAACTGTAAATGGTGTCAAGTGTAATATAAAACAACCCACATAAAATATTTTATATGGATAGAAATATTGGTGATTATATAATTATTTTATAAACTGAAGGATTCATGTAATTCATCAATTTTAAAACTATGCTAAAATGTTATATTTCAGAAGCAATATATTACATTAAATGTAATAACTCAGACAAAACTCGGGAGGGTATTCAGCAATTGTAGAGTTATAAATTATTATATCTTGCTAGGTTGCCGTTCTTGGCACATATTTTCTAAAGGATTTTCTACAAAATTGGGTGGTCCAACATATATTGATACACACTTTGGGCCTGAGTCATTAAGGCAAAAAAATGAGTAAATGTTCTCTGGGACAAAACATGTTACAATGCAAGAGGTGCAAATCAGTTTATTATTTTCCACATAAGTTAAATATTGGCTGTTTTTTCATGTAACACACAAATATTTAAAAGCTTTATTTTTACACTGAAATTTAAAGTTGGTCTAGGACATGCCCTATCCCAACTATAAACCTGTCCCCACATTTTACATTTACCTCCCCCTCCAAAGCAACATGGATTTGCCCAGGTGCAAAGTTACTCCTTTTTTATGCTTTGCTCTCCTTAATGACTCAGGCCCTTTGGGTCTAGTGCAGATGGCAATAAATAAAATTTTAGTATCATGCCAAAGACAAAAAATGAAAAAGTGGTAGGGAAAAAAAATCATTTCATTATAAGCGTTGAAATATATATACAATTACCAAGAGAGGGGTGGGGGATTTTCCCCGTGGTGTGAGTTTATTAATCAGTGTACATACAATAGTATAATATGATTTGAACTGCCGCAAGCAATATAAAAACACGAACGAGATAGGATCTATTGCAGTACTAACAAGTACTAACACATTACAGCCAACAGATGAAGATGATCTTCATTTTTTTCATGCGGTAAAATTTTAATAACTACTAAAGTTTTAACACATCTAAAGTTCTTTTAGTGAAGCAGATTAGAGACAGTGACTATGATTTGACCACCATGAAATTATATTAGTTTTCTTTATGTCAATGCCCCTTGGGATACTACATTTTTAATTAGATGGTGAGAGAAGGACAAAATCCAACCTAGGTTGAGAAGAATTAAAAAATGTAATTTTATTGGTAATGGGTTTAATCCTTAATGCCTTTGATATGTGAACCATTCTCGTTTTCATGCTATAAAGATGAGTGTAAGCTGAAGACAAGCAGCCCTGTAGGAAGGTGACCTATAAGAGGAGAAGCACCGTGTCATAAATCAGTAATAAATATATTTTCATTTGTTGCAGAAGGATTGCACTATCTATAAGAAAAATGCTTATGAATGATATATGTTTCATTATCTCCATAATAATTTTGAATTAACTGGACATCCTCACTAAGGAGACAGTCCCATTTCATCTTGCTTCAGGATATCAATAATTAGTTAAAAGTCTGGTGGTAACATCCATAGCAATTTTGACAGTTCTTTGGTTTTCAATTAGCCCTCCGGGCCTCTGCCTGAGCAAAATATTGGTTTGTGACCTCCGAGTAGTTTCTGCTCCACTATGTGATATGAGAATTGTCTCATTGTCTCACTTTTAATCCATGAAGGCACCTGATATCACTGGAGTGAGTATTTGAAACAAACCAAAGTAGAAATTACTTTAAAGACATGTGTATTGTCATAAATCCGTCCAGTTATTTAAAGTCAGGATAACTAATAAAGTTACAGAGCAGACGTTAGGATATCACATACCTTACATAGGTATATAGATTGTACAGCTGTGTGTAGAGGGATTTCCAGATATGGGGGTGTGTTCAGTGGTTACACAACCCCTCCAGCCTTCAGAATGTTACGTCAGTGGGAGACTCTCCCCTAGGCGCATTGCACAATATAATCCAATACTCATTTGTACTGCTGGAGAGCTGCATATCACTGTCTGATATCCCCACACGTGAGAGAATTGATAGCGGGCTTCTGATTGTAAGATAGTATCACTTATTTACTTATCAGCAGTCATGCAGTTCTCCAGCAGAGATCACCGGTGAGTAGGGGGGGGGGGGGGGGGGTCAACTGTACATGCAAACTGCTATGGTCCCAAGATGTGCTTGTCTGCAGGTACAGAGGTTGCAAAACCCTTTTAGATCTGCCTATGTCCATCTTCTTGGTGGTGGAAACCTCTTCTGTAGAATTGAGGAGATAGAATAATTGTAGCACTTCAATAGACACCATTTCACTTATCTTCTTATACATACATACAATCACATACACATACCTATCTCAGTAGACTTCTGGAACATGCCCCAAAGCCCTATAACGGGCCTGTCTATCTTGTCGCTCTCGGGTATTGCAAAACTACTAGTCCCAGCATGCCCTGCCAGCTATCAGCTGGCTTTCTATTGGCAAAGCATGCTGGGGCTTGTAGTTTCACAATGCCTGGAGAGCTACAGGTTGACCAGCACTACACTATAACTTACAGAGCAGGAGATAGATGCAATGTTGTGGAATCACTCACAATGAAGGGCTATAAAGATACTGTCCTAAAAAAGTTAATATAGGGAGATAAACTGCAGCAAGACTTGGATCTGAAATAGGACAGTCGGGATGTAGTTACATAGTCTGTAGTCTGTTTATTTTATCTAACTCACATTTAAATCGTGTTAAATATATAATTATGAAGTTTTCTTCCTCTACCACCGTCACTTGACCAGATTCTGCAACATTGCAGCGAAACGCTACAAAGTTAGATTAAAAAAACACTGACAACACCCCAAACATTCTGCATGGGATAGAAGTACGCTGCAAGGCCAATTAACTACCCTATACTGTCTCCCAAATCACACACTTAGTACTTGATATAGCCTTGGATATAAGATATAATGAAATGCTATTGATAATTAAGATCTTAAAATGTCCATTTTCCCATTTAATTGGTTTTATCTGCCAGTGCCATAACAATCTATTCTGTGCAGACAGTAATATGGATAATATTTTGAGATCGGAATTCAAGTCCAGCCACATAATGTCATCCAGCAATTAAATGTTATTTGATAGTTGAGTCTGCAGCTCAGGTGCCGAAGAGTTCCCGTCTCTGGTTGACAGTCTTTATAGCTTCATAAAATGAGTCTCCGAGGAAATCTGGGTATGGATGTTTTTTCCGATTTGGAAATGCCTAGAAATAAGTGCACTCTGTTTTGGTCAGAATCGATGCTTGTTGTATAATGAATATGTCATTCATGCAAAAAAGCAAAGGAAAACGCTTAACTATTTCTGACAAGAGGTTCAAACAGGACCTCATAAATTCTGTGACCTATGCTTAAAATTATGTTCAGTTATACCTATTTGACCCATAGCATAAAGTGCACCTCTCAGAAGGCCAGTGTCATTGATTGTAGTTGCTGCTTCTGCCTTTAGCTTGAAATAGTGCATTGTGATGGCATGATTGACTTTACAAACTGGGTTCCAAACAATTTATGACATTACATCCATGGAACTCTTGGGTAATGCAACATGTCACTCATTTATATCTTTACTCTTCTTTAAAATAGACTATTAAGGGCGTATTCAATTGTTAGCGTTAACGCTAACAATTGAGCGCTCGAAAAATCTTACCGTTAATACGGTAATTACTCGCGGAATTTCAGCTCGCAGCTCAGGGGAGCTGCGAGCTGAAATTCAGCCCGCTGGCAGCAACTAAGTACCGTATTAACTGTTTACGCGCGCAAAATTACCGTATAATATGACGTTTTTTTTCGAGCACTCGTTTTTTTGTGTTTTAGCGCGTTAAAACTAACAATTGAATACCCCCCTTATTGTCATATAAAATTAGTATATTTAAACCATAAAAAAAATGGTTTGCTTAGTGCAGGTTACTGACTTGTTGGACCTATCTGTGCAAAGGGATCTGTATTTAAAACATTAAAACACATGAAATATACAAGGTTGTGTCTTTATGCGGTTTAGGAACTCATTACATGTGTTTCACTTGTACCTAGCGAATTCTGTGATTACCCCGTGACACCTAACTCAGTCCCTTTATCCCACCAACCAACAAAGATGACGAAACAGACTAGATGATGACAAATGGGATTGCTAAGTGGAGCGCTGATCAATAGAGAGTGCTGGCCATTTAGGTAATGGACATCTGTGTCATATCAGCTGTTAAAGTATGCTAAAGTGATGGGTCCCTATGCGTCTATAAAGCAGAAATCAGCCTCTACATGTAGCATTACTATGCACCCTTGATAGGTATTTGTGCATTTGAAGTTCCCACATATTGAACTGCTCAAAACAATCACCGAGTAAGGTCACATTATGGCTTGGGAAATACTTTTCTCTGCTTTGTAATTTTGCACATTTTTATCCTTAAATTAAAATAAGACACACACATATATATATATATATATATATATATATATATATATATATATATATATATATATACATACAGCAAATTACATTTCCACTTCTTTCCATTTCTGGTTTTGTATGCGTCTCTTTTATTCAATATAAGCAGAGACTCTGCATCCAAATATTAGACATTTTGCACAAGGCTGCATTTCCATACCTTTTCTTTCCCCAGGGTCTAATAATATCTGTTTGTAAATGTGCTCCCTTCCCAGACCTTATCATGCAAGCATACCACCGCATGAGGCCACAACTCTTAATGACATATATTTACATTACACTAGGAAAGCTATCTCATTTCAAATGTGATTTCGGCCCTCGGGCTAGAAAGCCTAGGGACCTTTTGTAGGTAGAAAGGCCAATGTATTTTGTAACTGACCTGATCTTCTGAGTCAGTTATTTTGACTTAAAGTAGAGGAAGCTTAACATAAACAAGAAGGAGTATGGATGAATACATATTTATATACCCCTGGGCAGCCAATGTTTGGTTTCTATTTTCTCCTGTTAAACTTAATCCTTATGTTTACACCTTTTAAACTATTGTTAAATGCCACTTTAATATTATCATGTTTGAGTTTTGGTAGGCAGATAGGATAATGTAATAACTAAAATAAGAAAATGATCAATACAACTATATTGTTGTGCTGATCCAAAAGACCAATCGGCAATAGTGCAATATTTATGTATAAATGTTTTCATCGTCTTCCATGTTTATAAAGGACAATAGCAATGAGACAGTACAATAATAAACAATAAAAAGAAATGTAAACAATATAGATCCCGGGTTTCAGAGCTCACCGTAAACTGGTAGCTATAGAACTGCTACACAAAATCACGGTGTGTTGGAATCTTTGTGGCATTTGTTGTGATGTTTGGAGTTGGCCTGTCAAGACTGAAATCGATTGAAACTACAGATCAACTTGTGAGGAGGAAGTTGTAGTAATGCGACCTAACTGGTTAATCCATCTGGGATTAAAAGATGGATAAGTAAATTTGCTCTTTCACTTGGACACTAAAGCAAAGGTAATAGTCTTAACAGCTCACATCATTCTTATTCGTAAATTATTTTAGGCAGGCTGTAAAATTTGGAGGTGGTTTTCAGAAAGTGTCACTGTTTTTACTTGTATGATTATAGATGTTATGGATCAGTTATTAATTGTTTTGTGAGTTGGTAAGTTCTTTGCATTTTCTAATATTAGAGTAATGTAACAACTTAATTAAAATTAAATATCATCCCTACAGTATATGCCAATATATTAGTGGAGTATTCAGAGATTGTTCCTACCATCAAGAGGAGTGAGAGCCTCTTCTCACACGGCAGAGATGGGCGTCTCACCTCTCCTTTGAGCTCCTGCCTGTTGTACTT
The DNA here is from genome assembly GCF_038048845.1 of Mixophyes fleayi. Classification (NCBI taxonomy): domain Eukaryota; kingdom Metazoa; phylum Chordata; class Amphibia; order Anura; family Limnodynastidae; genus Mixophyes; species Mixophyes fleayi. The sequence goes on along the minus strand of NC_134402.1, from coordinate 402,219,080 downwards.
CCTGTCTCTACCTCACCTCTTGGTCCCTGTATAACCACACTCCTCACACAGTACATCATACTTGCCAACTCTCCCGGAATATCCGGGAGACTCCTGAAATCTGGGTCAGTCTCCTGGGCTCCCTGGAGAGAGGGCAATTCTCCCGATTCTCGGGCGGCTGTAGAAAGTAAATGGAGGAGGCGGGGCCACAATGACGCGTTTATGGACAAAAAGGTGGTGACAGCTTTGGGGTCGGGGCTAACGGCACAATTCTTCGAGCCCTGCCCCCACACACCCACCTGACCCCCGGACCTCCCGGGACTTAACCTGCCAATGTTGGCAACTATGCAGTACATTAGCAATCACACTGTGACACACACAACAGTCATGTTGCCCTTTTTATGGTAGTCAGTGTATGAAAAGCTGGTGACTCACAATGGTGACTGACTATGGCAGTACCGGTGTCCTCCCCATCCTCTACCTCCTCTACTCTGGGTTAGCTTCTTATACACTGACTGCGGTATGAAGCACATAATATGTTGCCCCAACAGACATCAAATGAGCCTAAAACATCCTGGAGCGCATTGAGGATACTTTGATTATCTTCATAGACACTGACATTCACTTGTTCATCTTAGCTAGACTAGAACTAAAAATATACATAGAGTTCAGTTCAACGGTACTCACTACCCAGACAAATAAGAGGACGACAGGAGGACACCGACCTGATACTACAGCGACCTGAAAAAAAACCCTACTTACCAGGATGCAGATGTCTTCATGGGACGACTCGCTGTTGCCGACTGTGTTAGATGATGTCACAACAAAGCGCAACTTGTCTTAAAGCGGCGATGGACGGACCCAGCCGCCATTGATGTAATGTAAGTATTATTTTAGGGGTTAGGGTTAACCCTAACCTTAACTCTCTAACCCTAATACCCCTAATCCCTAAAATATTCGGTCGCTGTAGTATCAAGTCGAAGTCCTCCTGTCGTCCTCTTCTTTGTCGGGCCAATCAGTACCGGTAATAGGTACTACACCCTTTTAACTAAAGGTCCTCAAGTGGTTTGCTGGAGTTTGCTGAGAGGGAACAGGTAAATGTATATTTACAGAACGGCATGTACCAGCCCATTTTTGGAATCAAATGCATGTAGCAAGCAAACTTTTAGTGTCGGTGAGATGTGCATTAAGTAAATTTATCATTATATAAACATTGGAGGAGACTGGACTACAGAAACAGCCTGGTATTATAGTGTCTAATGTAATAAATAATACTGCATTTGGGGCTGGCTCTATGACACTTGTACAGTAATTTTAACAATACACCGCTTTGGTTTATAGTAAGGTGGGTTAGAAAGAGCCTAGAAATAATTCTCTATGAATAATGCAGTAAGAGCCTCCGCATAACAAAATATATTTACATTCTTATAGCTAGTTTGTAACAACTAGAATTATCCCAGAAAACCATGCCTGACCCTAGGAATCCTGGGTACAGATATTCAAATAATCTTGGTAAACATATTTAAATTATGGATGGTAATGTCACATCCCTATTGTGACCCATATCACAATGCGGAGTTGATCAATATACCCTTTTATCTGTGCTGAATAGTCAGAATATTCTAATTACTATTCAGATAATGAGTGACACAGTTTGTTTGTTTGGTGGAAATAGCCTAAAAAGCAATAGCATAGACTATAAAACTAAATATTGATTATATCTCCAAAATCTCACCTTTTGGATGTTTAGCTTATTGGTTTCTCGTGTCCTGTTGGGTGAGATCATTGATTGAAATTTGTTCTGAAAATAAGCTGGAGTATGTGACATCTGAGAAACATATTTTCCTCATGAGTCCAGATAAATATTTTATCACTGGATGTCATGAGAACATTGATTGGGCTTATACCAAAGATGTTTATAGCTAGAATTAGAATTATGTTTTTCTCTGATCAAAGCAGTAGCGTACTGTAATCTGTAATTCATTCAGACCAGATAGTGCAAACATCTCCACTGAATTCCTTAATTCAAGAATAACATTTGTCACGTTTGGATTTATAAGCTATTATACTATATTATAGATTTATTGATATATGACTAAATTGTGCATTTTATAAAAAGAATCATGAAAAAGGTGATTTTAAAGGACTAAGAAACGTACTTCTAGAAATGGGCATGTTCTTTTCAAAATGTCAGATACCCTTATCTGCATAGTTGTGTTTCTGAATTGAACCCTTCTTTTGTGAAGTCGGACCCTTAGTTAATCTTGGATTCTACAAAGAAGGATCTAATTGGCTGAGTGGTAAGTAGTGTCAGGACCCCAAACTCTCCTACTGCATCATATATGCGCTACAGGTCATACCAGCTATAGTTGCTGAGCAAAGGCTTTCAAATCCAGTTACATATGGGAAACAAAGTGGTGGCGTGATGTGGTGTGAGCAGGGCCGGATTAAGGGAATGGAGGCCCCTGGGCTAAGGGGGCCTCCATCCCCCCGTGAGGCCCCCTATGTGAGCCGCCCGCTGTCCCCGTGAGGCCCCTCCCCAAGCACTTACCTGTCAGTGCAGTCCTTCCGCGGCACGCTGTAAGCTCCTTACTGAGGAGATCTCGCGAGAGTTCACGAACTCTCGCCAGATCACCTCAGTAAGCAGATTACTGAGCGGCGCCGGGGACGGAGGACTGCACTGACAGTGCTCAGCAGCATTGATCGGGCTGGGGGTGTACCCGCCCCCGGACCGATCAATAATGCTGCTGAGGACTTTGAAGGGCCCCCTGGATGCCCGAGGCCCCTGGGCTATAGCCCAGTTAGACCTCGGGTTAATCCGGCCCTGGGTGTGAGTGTGTTCCCAACAGTATACCGTAGCTTTGAACATTTAGGATAACCGGACACAGATATCCAGTGCAAATCCTTAGTGCCACCTAAATTACACAGCATCGCACATTATAGTAACTAGCTGCAGAGCAGAACTTGGAGTATTTGATACTGTCCATAGCTATTGTGTGGCCACATTATACTTTATGCCCTTTTATTTCTAACTATGAAGTTTGTGAAAGATGTCTCAGAACGTTTTATATTTACTAACACTGTATAATCATAGACAGTTGTTGTGCTTATATGTGGGAATACCCTCTTTGTGGATGGAAGAATCAGCTTGTCCATCATTTGGACCTGTAAAGCTGAAAGGGGACTTTCAATCATATTGGACAAGAATCTTCCCTTGATTAGCCGGGCTATGAATTTTGTTAAAATATGTTGTCTAAACTTTAAGACAAAAAGGTCTTTAATGACATGTTGTAGAGCCTTTCATTATCATCATCATCATCAGCTAATTATATAGCGTCACTACTTCCACAGCGCTGTACGGAGAACTCACTCACATCAGTCCCTGCCCCATTGGAGCTTACAGTCTAAATTCCCTAATATATACACACACAGACAGAGAGACACATGGGGGCATATTCAATTGTCGGCGGGATTGCCGAAAATCCCGCGGTTGGCGCACGATTACCGTTATTACGATAATCGTGCGCGGAAAATGTGTTAATACGATAAAATACTCGCTGGATTTACCGTATTACTTGTAGTTGTTTTTCCGCGCTGCCGAAAAACAACAATTGAATATGCCCCATGGGGTCAATTTTTGATAGCAGCCAATTAACCTACTAGAATGTTTTTGGAGTGTGTGAAGAAACTGGAGCACCCAGACGAAACCCACGCAAACAAAGGGGGGCCATACATACTTCACACAGATAAGACCATGGGGAATCGAAATCATGATCCCAGTGCTGTGAGGGAGAAGTGCTAACCACTAAGCCACCATGCTGCCCAGGTCTTTAGCCATGTTGTAACCAACCCTTACTCATGTTTCCCCAACTGCCCTATTTTTGGTGGTGGAGACATACATTTCCCTGTACCTATTTTATTT